>NW_015548219.1:1352466-1354150 GCF_001515605.1 Sinocyclocheilus anshuiensis | reverse complement strand
TTATTATTATTATTACTGTTGTTTAAAATTATTTATTGTATACATATAATTGATGCAGTATATAACTATTTACAATTATTTATATTATATGAATATTGTTTTTGATATATTGTTAAAAATGGTAAATAACAACAACAACATCAGTTAAATATATGTTATATATATATATATACACACACATACATACATACACACATATATATATATATAAATTGTGTATATATAATTGTGTGTATATACATAATAATAATAATAATAATAATAATAAATATTCTTTTCTTATTATATTTCATATAACATTTCTTAAGTGTTACACTAAGTATCCATAGGTGTTCACATACTTTTTGAGGCCGCTTTATTTTCCAGACTGCAAAATGGACATAAAGGCATGCCGAGGGAGAGAGGGGAAATAGAAGTACATCTGAAGGTAGAGCGATTTGTTTGTCTGTTTGATGTCATCTCAACGCCTTGCTCTGTCATAGTACTGACATCACTCTCCGGCACGCTCGTGAGTAAACCAATTACGACGAGGGGAGAGGCGAGAGGCAGGGATAGGAGGGCCACGGCAAAGGTCATGTCAATCTCAATACCCTGATAGCTTTGAAATGAAAAACCTTGACCTGTCTGAACAGTTTAGTGTCGGCTTTTGATAGTTCTGTCTGGCCATTATGGCTCACTGAAACAGGCCGCAGTGGACGGAGCAACCAGCACAACTAACACTGCTTTAAGACTGCATGAGAAACATCTATTCAGATTTATTTTTAAAAAATGCTGATAATTACTTATTCTTGCAGTTTCAGAAGCAGCTTTAGGTGCAACATCTCAGACACCGAAATGAAATGGAATCTGTTCTTCCCCAGCAGCCCATGAGGACGCTCACGCACACGTCAATACACAAAATAAGAATTTTGTTTCCTTTTTACTGCTGAAAAGAGCAAGGACATGTTATCACACCTTTTCTTGGGATTAGCAGGCTTTATCTAGCGATGCATAATGAATCGCATTTATCTGTCCCTGTTGCTTTAATTGACACTCAAAGCATTGTGGGAAGAAAAAGCAATCCGAAGGGAACAGGTTCATAGTGCCACCTTATCTTGAAATTAGCTAGTGTTGTGGCTCATTGTGAAAGCAGGCTATGAATTAACTATGCAGACATTGACCACATATTGGCCATGCACCATTTCATTGTTTAGTCAATGCTTATTTATTTAGGATTGTAATCATTGAGACATATACATTATTTTGCTAAAAAGCCTTGCGAAAGAAGGATACTCAGTTGTGAGAGTGGAATACCATGCACTAAATTAAACTGTCTGATCGTTTTTAAGATCCATGCATTAGACCCTTTCTAAAGGAACTTTAGTTTTGTCTTAGCATTCCTACAGTAGAACAAACTTTTTTATTATTATTATGTTATTAATATTATTAATATGCAATATTTATTATTATTCAAATATTGTGTTTCTAAACGATCATTACAATTATTCTTATATTTTATCATTATTCTTATTCATTTTTATTGTATTATTATTATTATTATTATTAATAATAATAATTTATTATTGTCATTGTTTTCTTACATTTTATACAACTACATTATTCCAATAATAATAATAATAATAATCATAATAACAATAATAATACATTGTTTATGAATGATAAATGATAATTCTAATTGTTCTTA
>NW_015548219.1:1346809-1352207 GCF_001515605.1 Sinocyclocheilus anshuiensis | reverse complement strand
ATAAGAGGTTGTTATTTGTCTCACAGTAATCTAACTATTCTAATGGGACAGTCTGTGTACTCTGTAAACTGCTGATTTCTTTCATTTCTAAATTGCAATGGTGAGGTCAGCAATATACATAAACAATGAAACAAACTATTTTAAGTCTAAAGTGCAAAAATAGGTCTTATAACTCTCCTGGCTGCGCAAAAACATTTATATTTTTGTTTAAACTGCATTAAGTTGGTGTATAAAATCCTTTAGTGGATAAAACAACTACTGGCGGGGAATAATTAAGGCGGATTCTCTGACCTATGGGATGGTATTTAGCCCAGCAGTAAAATTAAAAATATAAGTCAAACGTTCCATAATAATATCAGCGGCAACTTTCACATTTTTATTTTTTGTCAAATAAGTTTGTGAGGGCCTTTCAGACAAGCATTTTCACAGCCGAAGAACATTCTAGTATCAGTGTTTCTCAGCAAAAAACACTGCACATTTTCTTATCGCTGGGCATTGTTACATTCAACATTATTCCCATGAGTCCAGCTCCATGAACCGGCTAGAACAAAGCGGCATGGCATTCATATTTATCACGGGTCACCTCCTGTTTCCTGCATTCAGGAGGAAATGAGCAAATACCTGGCTTTTCTTTGCCTTGTTTCCTCTTTGATAGAGGAGATACACGTGTTCGGCATAAAAGGAGATGCTGTAGCTTGTGGCAGAGGATAGAGCTGATGGAGGGGACAAGGGGAGGGCAAGAGAAGGTGCATTTATGTGTGTTCATACTGCCTGTGAGCCGTCTGATTAGGCGCCGTCATGCTGAGACATCCAGAGAATCTGTATTCATTTGGTCATGCACCTGCCATCTAAAGCAAAGGGAGAGGAGCTTTTGAAAAGATGAATGAAATGACACTGGAGAAATGGGGATGATAGAGAGAGAGGGAGGCTTACAGACAGGTGAGAGCAAGATGGTGCCTTTTTCTAGGTTCATAATAGCTGACTACCATACTACTTGTACTATTCTGCAGTGTAGAGCATGTGTACTGTGTATGTTATGTGTGCATTTTCATGTATTGAATAGCTGAATGAATAGCGTACTATATTTGGCTAAATGTGCCATGTACAACGGAGTGTATTGAGAGAGCATTCTTGACTTCATCTTGCATTTTTAGAGGGACTAATAAACGGAAGTAGTACCAATCATAGATTTTAATTTTCTTCACTTATTATTTGATCAGACCCCTTAGAGTTAAGACATTTTTTTTTTACTTAATTTAAAATGCAAATTTATTTCAAATATGCAATTTATTTCTGAGATAATTACTGGACTTCACTTGGTGAATTAAATTGGTGAATCTCATGAAAAAATGCCCAGGTCACATTTCACTTAAACATCTGAATAAATAAATAAAAAAAAAAATCTGAAATGATATGAATAATTATGATTACAATTTTGTAAGGAAAATTAAGCATAACATATTTTAAGACCATTAAGATTTTCAATCACCTTCTACCACTACATTTTTTTTACTGTAATACATGCAGCCATTTTCTATTCTCAATATTGATGTAAGAGTAATTTTCAATAAAAAAAATAAAACGGTTATAAAAAGGAATAAAATTACATGTTGAAATTGAAACCACCAATACTACCATGTTCTACAAATACAAGTTCACAAGTTAAATACTATAAATAATGTACAATTTATTTATTTATCTTTTTCTTCTTTTATTATTTATTTATTTGTATTATAATTGTCATTAATGACTTGCATTATTGTAATAGTCATTTTTATTTTATGTAATAGTCATATTTATTGTAGTGGGGGGTATAAGCTTATTTAACTCATTACATAATCTTCATATTTTAACGGAGAAAAAAATAATAATAATTGATGCATTTTTTATGTTACTGTGTGCATATATTATGATTTTGTGAAATTCGCCTGGACATGCATGTGACAACCATTAGAAACATTACTACTACGCTTAAATAGTAGGCAGTGTGCAAGAAAAGCAGTCAAAAACACAGAGGCAGTAGACAGGTTGGGTGGCACTAAAACAGGAAGAGGACTGCATGCATGACACATAGAACAGGAAGCTGTTAACGTCTCATTCCCCATTGTCTCTATCCCCTCTGCATGGGCAGTAGAGATCCATCAAGAATGGACACTGTTCAATAAAAGCACACCAAGAGCCTCGTCTGCCTGGGTGGGTAACAAATGTGGGGGCTGGACCCTGTGGTCCCTCCTGGCTCTCCGCTCTCCTCTGTCTGATAGTTTATCTGCCTTCTGTCTGTCTCTCTGTCCCCTGAGCTCCCCTGTGGCCTCTCTATCTGTTTGCCTATATCTGCACCTGTCTGTATCCCAGCATGCTCTTTCTGCTGTCTCCGGCAGTTTACCTCTCTGAATGTTTATATGTGTGTATGTTGTAATGTAGGTGTCTGTACACTCATCTCTGCTGAAACACTGTTAAATAGTCTATAATAAGCAGTTTAATGGCAGGTTTCCATTGTGACAACTTACCCCATGTAGAGTCACCTGTTTTCCACCAGTTTTCACTGTGCAAAAGGCAGTTGCAGACAAGCAAAATGGGCTCAGCTTTAGCCTCAGCTAAAAACTTCATTCTTTCTCCTTTTTCCACTTTCTTCCACATAAACAGGAAGCTGTTTAGCATTTAACTAATCAAGGCCAAACGATGAACATTGGGTGTGTTTTTTCATTCTTGTGCTTCACATGGGATGATGGGAAATGTAGTCTGATCGCGCAAGCCTTCCAGCTCATAAACCAGTTATTTCTAGCAAGCTAGAAATGAAATTGTGCTGTCAAAAGTTTTTGTGATTAGTAACACTTTGCATTCACTGCAAATCTTTCCTTGAAAAGAAAGTTACAGGTTTCTCACTGGTATTTACTTTAAAGCCGCAATGTAACAGACAACCCAGGCTCATTGAAAATACATGCCTGTGGCGTAGGGGTGTAATGGTACACGTATTCGTACCGAACCGTTTCGGTACGGGTCTTTCGGTTCGGTACGCATGTGTACCGCACGAATACAGTTTTTTTTTTTCTTCTCAGGAAATTCAAATAATAAATGGCGTTTTGACCGTCTTTTATGTGGCACACAAGCACTGACTAGAGCGGCCGCGATCAGCTCCGGTTCCCGTGTCTGAGCCGTGACGCCCCGCAGATTTGTGTAGAGCGGAGAGCGAGTGAACGCGATAATTCCTTCCTCTGTACTACTAGTTTTAACGCGAATAAATTTAAAAACTGCATTATGTGCAATTTACATGTTTGCATACAATTTTTTTTTTTTTTTTTTAAGTTGAGTGTTGATCATCTATTTAAAAATAAATAGCAATTAAATTTAAGTTTGGGTTAATTTGTTAGGCCTAATTGTAACCTTATAATGTAAAAGGGCTCCCTATAGTTTTAAGCATAAGCTGAGGTAGATTTTTATCACTAAGAAAATTTATAACTGAATGTATTTAAAGAAAGAGCAACTTGTTCAGTAAACCATTTAAATAAAAAATAAAAAAGTTTAGTTTTTCCCCCTGCTGTACCGAAATCATACCGAACCGTGACGTTAAAACCGAGGTACTGTACGTACCGAACTGTCATATTTGTGTACCGTTACACCCCTACTGTGGCGACATTTATTCGAAATATGATGTCGCTTCTTGCACATTTCACGATGACGGTAAAAGCCCATTTCAATCAGGTGAATGTGAATCTGGCAACGTTTTATCACATTGGTTGTATCATGATAGTTTGGAAATGATGTGTGAGTGCTGCTAAAAATGCTACCTAACCAATAGTGTTAAAAGCAAATGTGAGATAAAAATGCATTTGCTTAAGCAACCATGCCATTCTAGCTTGCTCCTAAAAGTCCTTGAGCTCTTATATCATGATTTCTGTTTCTAGAATCATATTCAAGCACTCCACATTGCGAGTGCAATGCTGTACCAGATGGGCTACATAGCAAGTTTACTATGTCAAAAAAGCCATGCATTTGGAGCTAGTGATGCAAATATTGAAATTAATATGTCAAGTAATTATTCGTTTTCAAATCATTGCTATGCTAAAGGTATTTTGAGGTCATAATGGCATGAAAACAAGTCTTTATTAAGCGATAATTTATTTCCATAATCATACATTTGTGATAAAAGAAATAAAAGTTGGTAGCATTCTACTGCCTCTATAACAGTTTCAGTTAGAAACTGCTGTGAATTGTATGTAAAGCTATGTTTTTGGAGCCTTGGAAAATGTTAGTAGAGGTTCCTGAAAGAAACATTATTGAAAAGAAAAATACAGGGTGGAGTTCAATCCAACTGTTTTAATTGAGCTTGCAGTCAAGTGTAGGGCAGGGTTTATGCAGAAGTTGTCTGTTATCAGAAGTTCAAGTCATGACTTTTTGATAAAACATTTGGTAAAAAATAAAATATGAAACATACTGTATGCATGGATGAATCTCTGACAATAAGATCAATAAGAGATAGGGAGAATTTCCATCTCATGCCGACTTGGTGGAACTCACATGCATTTAGCTGTTAAATAAAATCATTCTGACATGACTTCAACATGCCAAAGGATTGCGATGCACTTTTTTGTGATCAGGATTTGTTGTCAGTTACAGTACATTAGTATGCTGTGTAGTCAGTTATTGTTCATCTCTTAAGTCAGATCTCCCTTAAGCCCATCTCATGCTTTCTCTCCCTTCATTCCTGCCTGGGAGATCAGGGTCATTAGCATTCAGCGGGAATCAAACACCTGCCAGTCGGATGTCGCGCTGGGACGTTTTCAGGAAATTCGAAAAATAGGCATAATGTAAATTTTTTGTCAAAATTAGGGTTTCATTCAGTTATTATTCTAACACACACACACACACACACACACACATATATATGATATGTAGAGAATGTTTAATGCATTTATTTAAATGTATGGTTATGTGTTTATATACCAAATCAGCATATTAGAATGACGTTAAATGGAGTAATGGTAACCAGTCATAAGGGTAAATTTTTGGAAGTTGAGATTTATATATTATTTATATATCATGAATAAATACACTCTAAAAAATGCTAGGCTAAATACAACCCAGCGCTGGGTGAAATATGGACAAACCCAGCTATTGGGTTGTTTTGACCAAGTGGTTGGGTTACTACCCAGAAGGTTGGGTTAAACATTTAAACCAACTGCTGGGTCAAACCAACCCAATTGCTGGGTTTGTCCATATTTCACCCAGTGCTGGGTTGTATTTAACCCAGCATGTTTTAGAGTGCAAGCTTTCCATTGATGTATGGTTCTTTAGGATAGGACAATATTTGCCTGAGATACAACTATTTGAAAATCTGGAATCTGAAGGTGCAAAAAAAAAAAAAAAATATTGAGAAAATCGCCTTTAAAGTTGTTCAAAT
>NW_015548219.1:1344688-1346669 GCF_001515605.1 Sinocyclocheilus anshuiensis | reverse complement strand
ATGCATATTACTATTCAAAAATTAAGTTTTAATATATTTACAGTGGGAAATTTACAAAATATCTTCATGGAACATGATCTTTACTTAATATCCTAATGATTTTTGGCATAAAAGAAAAATAGATAATTTTGACCCATGCAATGTATTTTTGGCTATTAATACAAATATACCAGTGACTTAAGACAGTGACTTTGTGGTCCAGGATCACATATTTCACTTTCAGTTTTTACTATGTTTTGATCAGTTAAAACATAAAAAAAACATTAAAATCTGTAAATTTATGTTTGTAAATTTATCAAAATTCAAAAGTTCATTACTTTTTTTACATTTCATGAACAATGATAAAAAAAATAAAATATAAAACTTAAGTATTGCAGTTTTTTATCAACTCATTATTTTCTAAGCTAAAATTAAATGCCATTTTTATAAAAAATTTATGTGAATGAAATCACAAAATATTGATGTTCAAAGGATGTTTTTGTCAAAATACAAAAAACTAAAATTGCACTGACTCATAACTGTAATTGTGTAATTGATTAGTCTGGGGATAATCAAGAAATCCGTTGATTCTCAAGCAGAGCTTTGTAGTTTGCAGCACTCTGTCTTAACTAGAGGTGTCTGAGATTCTGCTGAGCGTGGAACATTTCAGCAGTGCAGGTGTGTGAGCCTTCACACGTTGTTGTGATTCACACGTTCGAAACATTCCATAGTTCGTAATGAATGCACATGTGAGCATCACATGTAAATGTGCCACCAGTGTGTTAACATGAGCAGTTCTCGGCAAACAGATTTGATTCGATGCAGTCTTCTGTCTGCTCTTCACATTGCATCTTGTACAGTAGACCTTGAGAGAAGGGAACTGAGCATGTCAGTGACAGATATTGTAAAAGTAGCATATTTGTTTGACATGAACAACAACAACACGGCTGTGAAAGACAGAAAAGCTGTCCATTGCATTTCATCAGTATCCTTAAAAATCAATATTTTATAAGCTTTCAAGGGCTTTTTTTCTATAGAGCTGCCTATTGAAAAAAAAAATATATATACAGTGCTGGATAGTAACTGATTACATGTAGTCTGGATTACGTAATTAGATTCCAAAAATTAAGTACCAATTAAGCAATAAGTAGATTATATTAAGATTATATCAGACCTGCATTTTGAATGCTCATAATTAAATTACAGTTACTTTTTATGGATTGCATGATTACCATTCACACAATGGCAGTAAATTATTCATAATTCATAAAAAAAAAGTATTTTTTCTTTCTAAATGAATCTACCACTACAGTTTGGGAAACCTTGCTGTAATGTAATGTTTAATGCATTTCATGATGTTGATAACAAAGGATGGAATATCTCTCTCTCTCTCTCTCTCTCTCGCTCTATTTTATTTATTTATTTTATCTTATTTTTATTTAATCAATATGGTACACAATAATCCCATGTCTGTGATAAATGAGTTAGGTCAAAAGTAATGTAAAAAGAAGTCAGACTACATTACCTTATATGTGTAATCCAGATTACTATTACAATTTCCGTAATTTGCAATTTAGTAAATTACACAAATAATTGTGCCACCATATATATATATATATATACACAATTTATTTGTTATTAAAATATATGGCATATGTATTGTGCATGCTTCGTATGTGTTTCATTTTAGGATGCAATATCACTTTAAGAAGAAGTAACTGATTAAGCTGTAACTTGATTCCTCACAATCTTATTTTAGTTTACATTGAATTAAATATAGTGACTGCTGTCTGTCTAAAGTCCATAATACAACTTCAAAGTCATCGTTGAAAAGAATCTTTGCCCTTCTTTCTGTATATGAACAGCTAAAGGTTGATTCTTATTATGAAGAGGTTTCAGTCTTGTGCTAGTCTCCTTTATCCTGCTAATACGTGTGTGTGTGTGTGTGTGTGTGTGTGTGTGTGTGTGTGTGAGAGAGAGAGAGAGAGAGAGAGAGAGAGAG
>NW_015548219.1:1334731-1344528 GCF_001515605.1 Sinocyclocheilus anshuiensis | reverse complement strand
GTGTGTGTGTGTGTGTGTGTGTGTGTGTGAGAGAGAGAGAGAGAGAGAGAGAGAGAGAGAGAGCGTCTGATTGATTTATGCCTGCATAGATTTGGTCACTGTGTTGCATTTGCTTCTTCATCTGTCCCTTCAGGCGAAGCGGCTGTACTGTCCTTCCCCTCCAGCTTCATGGGCGTTTATACAGCTATAAACAAAATGCACATTGAATGTTGTGCCTATGGCCTACTTTGTTAAGGACCATAAAGATGACTGACTGCCTTTATGTTCCTGACGTTTTTTTCATTGTTTGGCCCGACTGCAGAGGTGCTGGCACGGGATATTAATGCTTCCTGTACCGGGACTCTGTTTTGTTGACTAGCGCGGGTGCTAACTTTGTTTTATGACATAGGGAGCTAATCATGCTGCCTTTGATTTGTGCTGCAAGAATATACCGTAACATGCTGTGAAGGAAAAAATGGCTGAAACAAAAATAGCGAGCATATAAAATAGCATCAGAACTGTGGCCTAGTAGTTAGCACGTAGCACTTGAGTTTAGCTTGCTATTGCTTAGAAAAGTAATAGCAGATGTTTCTTCAACAAATGGCACAAATTGAGGTGTCATTTGTGTTCATAACACTCTCTAAAATCTCTAAATCTGAGTAAAAGCAATAATAAATGTAGCTAATGTTAGCGGATAGTGTGAAGTGTATTGAGTGTAAGCAGTGCTAATGCTTATTAGAAGGCGCGACGGGTTCTTAGTACACCTGAGGCTCCAGGGGATGTTGTATTATTAATATGTTTCACAGAGATGAAATTGTGATAACCGGTAAGCTGCAGTTTTCAAGTATTTGCACATTTCCATGTCTCATACTGAGCGAACGAGCTGTTTATTACTTAAGGAGGCACTCTATGAAAAATTCCCCATAATCGCTTAATTTTTCCTCAGCGCTTGTCACTGGAGTGAGGCGTCCTCACCGAAGAGGAAATAAGCAGCAAATGAGGTCTATTAGGCAGTTTTTGTGAATATGGTACGCTTTAGTGTTACATTACTTTTTAAAACAAAACAAAAAAAACATTAGAGCCATAAATCCCATGTTTTTTTTAGAGATATATTTATGTTAGATAACATTGCATGAATGGTAGGTAGTTTTGTAGGTATCAAATGTCTGTATGGTAAAATTGTTTTCTACTACACTGACCCTTTCAATAATAATAATAATAATAATAATACATTATTATTATTATTATTATTATATTTCCCCATTATATAACTATATTACTGTATTTTTACTATATATAATTATGAAAACAATTTTGGAATAATAAAATTACTACAAATTAAATGTAATATAATACATGTACCTGTTTAAAAAGTTGTAAATAATCAAAGATTATTGCAGTACTTTTCTTCAAAATGTCATGTTTTATTCAGTTTGATAATTGCTGTTTCTCTTTAACTTTTTGTAAAATTCTTACAAAATTTATAAATATTGTAAACACTGTACATGCATGCATGTTTTGCATTTTTATATTCTACATAGTTTGAATATACAAATTGTATTTTACAAATATATATAATACTAAAAACATCTATCTATCTATCTATCTATCTATCTATATATCTATCTATCTATCTAGTTTTTAATTTATTGGATGTTTATTGCTGGAAATATGTTTTATTATTATTATTATAGGTTTATATGCAAACCTCATAGAAAAAAATACAGTATCTCATGTAATATTTATAATGAACGTTAAGCACCTTTTTTACCTGGCCATTTGCCGATGAACGCCGAATGTTGTTCCTTATTCATGGAAACCAAAATTAGCCGCCTGAATAAAAGTCCTTTGAGTTTAGAGGTCCTGCATGTTTACGGCTCTTTGAGACATGGCACATTTTTCATGCCTAAGGTGTTTATTTTCCCCTGTATGTTTGAAGATACTTTGTGCAAATAACGTTTGAGTCCAGACATGCATACAGAGGCGCAATTGGAGAGGGTTTTCGAAGAGAAAAGTGGCAAGATGAAGACCGCATTGTTGTTGTCTGCCTCGCAGGCAATCAGAACACCGGGGAGCCGATTCACTGTGTTCATATTCTCTGTTTACCCAACAAAAGAGTTTTGTCATTGCCGCTGACACTGAGGGGCCCCACAGATATATCTGGGCAATTCGCAAATCAGGAAAAGAAGAAAAGCAACCGACTTCAGGCTATTACAGCGGTTTGCACAGGAATGAGCAGAAGAGACAGTACAATTACGGCCATAGGAAGTGGCTCGAGTGTTTTTATATGGCTGATTTTCCAGCTCTACCACTTCCAATCAGTCTCATATGCTAATAAAAGTATGAATCATCCCCTTTGCCCATGTCTGTACCTCTTGCTCCCTCGCTCTCGGACGAGGTGGTTTGATGTCAAGGAGACACTTCAATGCACATTGGTGAGATCAGAGGAAGTAATGTGAGTAATTTATTAGTGCAGGTCTTCCATGGCTGCTTTGCATTGCAATCAGGGCACAATTGCCATCAGAGAGAAGTGGGCATGGATAGTGCCTGTTTTATCTTTTATAGCTACCTGAGATACAGAAAAGTGCTCTGCACTTTCAACATCAAAGGAAGCCACATCAACTCCAGGCAAATGGCATTCAGACAGCAGGGTTCAGATGCCTTTATAAACAGGATCAATCGTCCCTGTCACCTTCCGCACAGATTCGGCCCAAGCAGGTGTGTGTGTTTAAAAGTGTGTGTAAGTGAAAATGAGAGCAGAGAGATGGAGTAAGGGAGATCGGTTTTGATTACGCCGGTCTCCAAATGCGTGCAATGCGATTCCCGGTCCCGATAAACCTTGTTTTCCGTCTGGGTTTGTCATGGTAAACAATGTTTTGCTAATGATGCTTTTTATGTGCTCCAAAAATATAGTTGTGATCGTATCTGATGCCGTGAGGTGATAAACTTGATTTATATTGTTTTTGTTCTGTTCCAAAACCCAGTGAAGGCCTGACAATAGCAAAATTTAATTTGGCTCAAATTCCATTAGTTTTTTTGTTAATTTGGTTTGCTTATTAGGTAAACTACGGTTCACTTGATGTTTAAATAAATTACAAATGTAAAGTTAACTTTCACACTTTTTGCACTTTGAAATTTGGAAATTAGATAATATTAACACTTAAATGCATACCTTGGGTCTTTAGCGACCCGGGACATTATTCACTACCCTCTCCCTTCTTAATTTTTTAAAGTTAGACATCAACTTTCTTACTATTCCTTATACTTAGTAATGTAATATATATGTACCTGTATATACTGTGTGTATATATATATATATATATATATGCTACATACATACACACAGTCTTTCCACATTCACGAACAGCTTGTAACACTCCAAAGAGAAAGGAAAACTTGAAATCGCATCATATGACCCCTTTAACATAAGGCTGCAACATAACAAAACGTGAAAAAATTAAGGGTTTTGAATACTTTCACAAGGTACTGTACTGTGTGTATATATATATATATATATATACAGTATATATTAGGGGTTGCACCGACTAAATGACTAATCGACTTAAATGATCTGCCATGACGCTTTAAGCTTGACGTCGACTAGTCGCTGTTCCTATAGAGGGTGCAACAGGATAAGAAATATTTGAAGGACTTTCACATTTACGCTCCGTTTCCAAACAATTAAAATGACAAATAAATGCATACTCCGAAAGCGCTCCACAATATATGTGTGATTATATTACTGGATGCTGGAAATTGAACGGGAGAATGCACGTTTTAAACAGCTTATTGTACAGGTGAATTAATCACCGTTCTAATCTACTGCGCTGATGCACTGTAACGCACACACATAGGCTACAGACAGTAGCTCGTACATCACGTGCACATCGCGCATGCACAGAATCATTCATCACGGAAATGTACTGTCAACACTGTTCTGTGATTTCTCAATAAAATAGCTTAGAAACTGAAAAGTTCTAGCATATATTTCTTAACTAAATCCCACAGCTTCACTACTAGTAGAGAGACGCTGCCAGGTAGAATTCATTCACACACACAATCGCTCTCTCACTAATGAATTCATATAAATGTAATCTTTACTGTGCTACTTTATATATATACAGTATATATATGTGTGTGTGTGTGTGTGTGTGTGTATAACTCTAGGATTTTTTTTGGTTGTATATTTGTTTATCTGAAATACTTATCATATTTCATCTGAAACTTAAGCGTAAAAGGAAAGATCAGTTCAATGACAGAAAGTGAGTCAAATCCCACTGTAGTTGTAGCTTACACACATGTATCAAGCAACACTCTCACACACATTACACAAATTGTGTGACACTGCTGCGCTACATGCAGCAAGGTGATAATTTCTGAGTCTGCATGTGTAATGCATGTCTTCATGCAGGATTACCGTAGCTATTTTCAGTGCTAATTAACAACGGTGTGAGAACTTCCTGTAAGCTGTATGAAAATCAGCCCAGAAAGGAGAAGCACATCATCTGTGTTTAAACAACAAGGGAAGCCAAGCTCATTTTTAAAGGGGTGGTTCATTGCGATTTCACTTTTTTTAACATTAGTTAGTGTGTAATGTTGCTGTTTGAGCATAAACAATATCTGCAAAGTTACGAAGCTGAAAGTTCAATGCAAACGGAGATATCGTGTTTTAAAATTCTGGCAGTTTAATGCCTACAAAAACGTCCGGTAGGGACTACAACAAGTTACTTCCCTGGTTCGGGACATAACAAACCCAGATAAACCCCGCCCTTGGGAAAAGGCAACTTAGGGGGAGCGAGGCCATGCTGCGCTGCTTTAGAGAAGAGGAAGAGAAAACTAGAGGTGCATGTAAAAATCTATTCATATATGAATCGTGATTCTGTCTTCTAATGATTCTAATGGATTCACAAGTTTCAAAATCAATGTTCTAAAGCAGTGGTTCTTAATACTGTTCCTCGCGTCCCCCTGCTGTGCACACGCTCTGCATCTCTCTCTCTCATTCAGCTCAGCTCCGACAATGAACTGTTACAATTATACACTTATTTTCACATAGCTATGAGAAGCATTAAACATGGACGCGCGTGCAGTTGCCGTACTGTATTAAAGCTTTAATCAGGATAAAACCGTCTATTCAAAGCTAACATAAGCAGTAGCATTTACAAATACCAGCGTATCTAAAAGTATGAGACAACAACAGCATTTACAAATACCTGCGTATCTAAAAGTATGAGACAACAACAAACAAAAAACATAGGTCTACCATTAAAAGCCATGCTTGCACAGGTTCTGCACGATCCTCTTCAATAATATCCTCTGCTTCTCAATTGGGCTCAAACTGATAAGCGATATTAACGACACAGTTGTTTAAAATACAACCGGAGCACATGCCGCTGAGGTGAGGGGCGGGACGTTTAGACACGCACTAGAGGCGGTTTAGCCAATCACAACACACTGGGCTAGCTAACCAATCAGAGCCCATCGCCTGTTTCTGAGGGAGGGGCTTCATAAAAGAAGGAAATGATCAGCGTGTTTCTCAGAGAAGGGACAGAGCGGTGTGGAATAAAGCCATTAACACGTTAGACTGCCCCCCATAAACACAATCAAGCCTAGAAATAAACCAGTGAACCACCCCTTTAATGTTTTCACACATGGCTGCAGGTATTTGCAGTGATTTAAAGTGTTTTACAGGAGTAGTTCACCCATAAATGAAAAGTCTGTCACTATTTACTCATTCCATTTACTCGTTCCAAACCTGTATTTTTTTTTTAAAGTTAAACACAAAAAGAAATGTTTAGCAGAATGTTCAGGCTGCTCTTTTCCATATATTATGAATGGAAATGGGGACTTTCTTCTAAGTTAATTCAGTAGGTTTGAGCATTGCACTGAATTGTAGCATTATTTTTTTTGAAAATCGCTGTTATTATTTGCAAATATATTGTTGACAGTCTGAATTCTGGCACGTAGCAACTGTCTTTGTGGAGATTTTGCTGGTTCTCTTCCGCCCATCTGAAAATCTTATTAAACTGACTTTGTTCTTCAGATGCAGAGGTAGAAGAAAAGATGAAATAATATTTCCGTGTAGGCAATAACAAAGCTTATACAGCAAGAAACCGTTGAGATAAACAGTATAATACTGTGTAAACAACAGAAATCATTTACAGTGTAACATTGGCCTTGAGGCTTTCATCGTTCAGGAAGGTGGAAGAAAAACATAATTAATCACTGAAATGTGTTTTTTAAAGTGTTTTATGTAGTGCTCAGTCCCAGCGGAGAACTCAAAGTACACTTAAAGCATTCTGACAATACCCGTGTTTATTTTATTCATATATTTATGCTATTTTTATTGTTTCTTAAATGTATTATTTGGAATTTTAGTAGATTTACTTGTGCATTTTATTTATTTATTTATTTATTTCAACATATTATTTGAATACAGTTGTGATAATCCAGATTTGATTTATTTATTTGTTTGTTTTTTGGTCAGGCAGGGAAGGTCCTTCAATATAAATGGAAACTTATGGACCAAACACAGTTGTCTTGGCCCAAAGAGAAGATGACAAGAGGAGGAAGTCCTGTAGAAAAGGGATGGCTCGCTACCCATTTTCTGTTTCGGCTGCTTACACAAATTGTTTCCTGCATTTTATTGATAGAGTTCCTAACTCAAAATGCCAAAAGGCAACAGCGAGTGAATGCGATCTTCAATTCACCGTGCCAGCTGTATAATAGGATTTTGAAAGTGCCATTTGATATGCTTTATGTATTTATTTTGAAGCGCATTAACAGCGGCGTCTGACCTTGCGCATCTCTAAGTATAACCTGAAGATATTAAGGAGGAATTTTAAGGAGTTCTGTTACTCTTAAGCTTAAAACGTAACATTATTAATGCATCTTTAAACAAAACTGAGCTAATTAAACAACTTTTAATTTTGTGGATAAAATGAAGAAATGTTTGGATGACTTAAACTTAAAATTTATATTTTAGACAATGTATAATAATATTATTTATGCACCTTCAAGTTAAAGTTAAATTGAGTTTTTGAGTTAATTGTATTAGTCAGTATATAATATAAATTATGATCATATGAATATTATTAGGGTGCTATTTTAATGGTCCTTTTGGGACTTTTAGACTTTCCAATTAAGGAAAATAAAAGTATTTTAATGACCCAATTAGCTGCAGGGGTCATTTGACACTTAGCTGAACGTCTCCTCCTGTCTTAAAGGCTAAAGCTAATTAAGACTTTTTCCCAAGATTTCCCCTTAAATATGTCACAGCAGACCACTGTTATTGTCTCAAAATAATCTCAATGTATAGCCATGAAAGCGATTGCGGCTGCTCATTACATTTGGATTTCAGATTGAAGTTCACAAAGAGCAGTACAAAATCTGTAGCAGTATCAAAGTCCTTTTCATTTGGCAGTTCAACTAAATTCCAAATGAGACCTTGATGACGACTTTTATGCTTCCTAATGAAAGAATCATTCAAATTAGTGATGCAGTTGGTACATATTTCAAAATATTCAGCTCATTTTTTATGTATTAGCCTATTTGTTTACTGGTTTATCCTTCAGTATGACTTATTTACCCACAGTCTTCCTGTCATGATACCTGCCAAAAGAGATGCACATATATTTGTAATCCCTGAGGGAATTAACACTCCCAATCCATATTTTCATATGCTTTTTTTTTTCATATGAAAGTCCTTGTATCTCTCACACTGAAGCGGCTATGTGTATCTACAATGTTAAGCTTTCTTTGAGTACTATGACCTCTCTTTAAATAAAAAAAATTTAAAAAATTAATAAATAAAAAGAATAACTGGGTCTGTCTGTCCACGTTCTATTCACACCACTTGTTGACCTTGTGTCAAGACGTCTGACCTTGTGAACTAAATGGCCTTGCGAATCTTCCTAAGAGAATTCCAAGATAAAACTGACTGTCAGGATCAAAAACCTTGAATGACAGCATGACTGTTCCTCCATGTTCTCAGCATATATTATGTGGTTGAACATTCAAAACAGTCAAATGTTAGCTCGCTCATTCAAGGCTTAACAGAAAGGACTTTTTTTTCTACCATCCAGTCAGGCCAATAGGTCAAACCTTTACTTGCTCTAGTGACATTTTCAGTGGCCCTGAGGCACAAATGTGAAAATCCTGTTTTCTTAGAATTACTTTGAAGTGTTCTTAATATTAATAATCTTAATATTGTCATATACAACATAATTTGTGTATATATAAATATAACATATTTTAATTAACAGCAGTACTACTAAATATTATTAATATTATTAAATTTACATTTTATTTAATTGTATTTTAAATTTAATTTTCAAGGCTTGTCAGTACGTTTTTTTTCTTTCTCTGCTGTTTCCGAGATAGACAGACAGACAGATAGACAGACAGACAGACAGACAGACAGATAGATAGATAGATAGATAGATAGATAGATAGATAGATAGATAGATAGATCATTATTAAATATTAAGACAACGTAATGTCCTTATTTTTTAATATACAATAATTATATATTTTTTATTTATATACATATTAATATACATTTTATATGTATTTTTTATTTTATTTTATTTTGTGATTATAGTGATGGAAGACATGGAATAATGATGCCATAAAACTGATGCCAGAAATGCAGCAATGACCGTATTGGGAAAGTGCTGGTTCAGTCAGCTGTCCTGAAACACTCTCACATTGTCCATCGGGCCATCTTTATTGTCAAGGCCTTTCATTTGTCTATTGCCGGCTTGGAGGCCCAAAACTGAATGTGAGTGTTTTTTTGTTGACGCCACTAAATGAGCCGATGATGGGACTTTGGGAAACTTGGGGAGTCAGTGCTTCTTACCACGGCCCAGGGCCACGGCAGCTGAGGCTTCAGGGGTTGAATCAGGCCGAGGCGTTTAATGTGTGACCAAATGACAGAGAAGAGCTCAGAGGCCAGTCGCAGCTCTAAGAGATAACGTTTATTCTGACAAATGAGCCTGCCCGCTTTTCCCTCTCAGATGTATTACGCTGCATTCATTTTCCATTAAGCAACCAATGTCATTTAGTGTGATGGCTCTCTTTTCTCTCTGCAGGACCCGTGGCTGTGATCAGTGGTGAAGAAGACTCCGCCAGCCCCCTCCATCACGTCAATCACGGCATCATAACCCCGTGCACCCTAGATGCCGGGCCAGACGCTGTGGTAATCGGCATGACTCGTATCCCAGTGATCGAAAACCCACAGTATTTCCGGCACGGGCACAACTGCAGCAAGCCCACAACTTGTGAGTACCAAATAGGCACCAAGACTGTTTATTTTATTTTTTATTTATGTCTAGATTTCTTAAGTATAATCATCTGCAATATTTTTCTGCTGGCTATTTATCCTGAAAACATTTAATTTGCATTTGCGTTATCTTGCACTCATAACAAGCCTCCACAAGATTTCATGGTTGCCAGATGTCAAGAGTTAAAATCCCTCAATCAGAGCTTTTATCTTAAATCAATACATTTTCTGCCTAGTGCTAAAATGCTAAAAATGTTTTCAATTTGATGATTTTCAGTTCTGTTTATTGAGTATTCATTATTTGGGACATATGTAGTAGAATAACCTTAAAGGGTTAGTTCATCCAAAAATGAAAATTAGGCTGTGTTTTACTCACCCCCGATGCATCCTAGGTGTATATGACTTTCTTCTTTCAGACGAATCCAGTCGGAGTTATATTAAAAATTGTCTTTGATCTTTCAAGCTCTATCATTGCACTCAGCGGGTGTTGCAGTGCTTCGGTTCAAAAGACCTGAAATAAAAAGCACCCTTCCATAAA
>NW_015548219.1:1328894-1333609 GCF_001515605.1 Sinocyclocheilus anshuiensis | reverse complement strand
TTGTTTTCCTTTGCTAAAGTAAGGAAACTGCTTCTTTTGATCCTGTAAACAAACGTTGGTTTTCACGAGACTCACCGGCACATGCGCAAAGCTGACCTCATACGTCATTCCCCCGGAACTGCTTCTGTGTACAACTGCTGGCGCAAGCTAGATTAAAGTGATTAATAAAGTAGAGTAAAAAACAGCCTAATTTTCATTTTTGGGTGAACTAACCCTTTGAGCATTAAATATGCAGTATGAGCACATAGAAAAAAATGTGTAGAAACTATTTTCACTCTATTATTTGTCCATTTTTTTTGTTTAGCAATTTCTAAGAAACGGCAAAGTAGCACATTGAATTAAACATGAGATATATATATATATTTTATTTTTTTTTTATTTATTTATTTTTTTATTTTATTTTTTATTTTATTTTTTTAAATTAACATTTTATTTATTTTTTTTTTTATTTTATTTATTTATTTTTTTTTTTTTACAGTGCAGTGTAAATTGATTCTTGAACAAATGAGTCTTTTGGGCTGGTTCAGATCAAATTGAGCTAATGCTTGCTGAATTATTTGATTCACTTACTGAACCACAAGACATTCATTTTGTTACGTCCAACTTGCAATTAAACAAGAACTGTTACTACTTTATGTTGAAAGAATCAGTGAATCAATTAATCAATAATTGGTGAAATCAGTAAATTTGAGAATCTGTGAGTCATTTGAATCATGTGTCATTTAATGAGTCAATGAATTAATAAAATCATGAATCAGTGAATCAATTCAGGCATGCATCATTGAATTAATTTAATCTATTAATTGGCGAATCAGTACATTTGACAATCAGTGAGTCATTTGAATCATGTGTCGAATAATGAATCAATGAACCAATTCGATTATGAATCAGTGAATCAATGTAATCAAGAATCATTGATTTAATTCAATCAGTTAATTGGTGGGATCAGTAGATTTGAGAATTAGTGAATCATTTGAATCGTGTTTTTTAATTAATCAAAGAATTCAAACTTGATTCTTTTTATTTGAATATATATTGTGCACTGCATACTCACGATTCCCATTCCTGCCTGACAACAGCCATTTTTCTTAATCCGACTTTGTTCCACACAGCAGGTGGCAGACATTCCCGAGCTGTTCATTGCCCCTTTGAGTACTCTTCCAAACAGAACTGATTCAGTCTGAAGACTCCTGCCATTTGAAAAGCCTATGAAAGCATACTTATTACAGTGAGTGGCAGCGACATTGACAGTGATTTGTGGAGTTTCTGTCCTTGCCTACATTTTTACAGTGTACTCAAGGAGTGCGTAAATCTGCTGCCTCCCTTAGCAAGACTCATCACATTTTAGTGCACCTACTGTACTGTCATATTTCCAGAGTAAATTGAACTTGGGTTTAAATTTAGGTCAGCTGCAAATTCCCTCATGTGCCTTACAGATTGAATTCTAGACAAAAGCATATGTATGCTTGAGAAAGAGAAGCTGAAGTGGGAAACGGGGGCGTGAAAAGTCGATAACTTTGTTTAAGAAGAATTTGAGTGGGCTCTCAAAGGGGTCTCAACCACAAAAAGGAAGCAGATGTTTGTGTTTTGAAATGCTCACTTGAAAAATATAGTTATTAAAATAGAGAAATATATTTATATATGTAATAAATAAAAGTTATTAAATATGTAATAATCGTATAAAATAAATAAAATTGTTATTATTATTTTATATAAATATTTTTCAAAGAAGAAAAAAAATCTATCTGTTTACAAGAACTTTAATAGTTAATTTTCGGATAAGTTTAATTTAATCTGCTTTAACCAGGATGAAAAAGACTCTATAATTAATATGGTATTTTAATATCTTGCACAATTGGCAAACCTTCTGATTTCCACCTGAGAAAAGGATTCATGCTAGTCCTTTTGGGGCGCCGATGGGGTTTCTCTTCCACACGGCCTTGATTCGGACTAATCTGTGAATTATCTGTCTTTAGGATTTTACATTATTCCGGGGCTGGCAGACTGTATTCCCATAACACATCCATTCACTCTGTTCTATTCTCTCTGTACTTCCTATGAGCTTTTCCATGATTTCCCGATCAAGCCAAAATTGGATTCTCAGCGACATGCAGGGAGAAAAACTGTGCTACCTTGTGCTTCCGTGCACCATGTGCTTCTGATCTGCCTGTTCCCGCTCCAATGTGGAGACAATCCCAAACTAAGCGAGCTTTGTTAAATCGGCTTAATTTTATTGGCCTCTAAAGATGCGATTCTGGTTCTCCATCTTCTTTTGAACCCCAAAAAAGTGGCAGAGTATCATCGTTCATATTGTGCTGCTTTGTTGCCTCATAATCAAATCAATTTGATTTGTTTGTGGGCAGAGACATGCAACTCAGGAGGTATATAACTTTTGAAGCACCTGGAGGCAACCAAGAAGATTAATTAAATTCATCTGAGCCAAAGCAATAACAACACAGCTGATTGCATGAGGTGTCAATGTCGTGTCCGAATCCTGAATCTTTTTTTCCTCTAGATTTTTTATTTTTTTTTACAGAAAAACTTTTTTCTTTTTAGCACTGACATTTTTTTGCAGATTCTTGTAAATGTTTAAATATTTTAAACTATTTTATAAAAAAATTATAAAACAACTAAAACTCAACATGGAAATAAAGCTAGAAATAAAATGAAAATTGGATATGAAAAATATGCAAAAAGAAATATATACTATATATTTTTTTTTTTCTTTTTTTTTTTTTCTGTTAAACGTACTTTGAGCATTGGCAGTTTGTCAAAGTTGTTTATTAGCCTTTCCAGGGATCCTAATTGTTCACATTTCAGTGAACTCAGATACCAAAAGAAAAAAAAATGGAGGGACCCAGATGAAAAACGACAAAGCCGTAGGCAAACAAAGCCAATATCCACTGCTCCATGAAGCTGATACACAATCAAACAGTGCCTGGTGGCTTGATTTGTCATTTTGTACTTGGAGAGTGGAGGACGTGAAAAGAATGAGGTATCAGTGGCAGTGGATGATGACTTGGGAGCCGGTGTAGCTTAGTGGGTAGACTGTAAAATGTTGAATTTAAATAGATTAATTCCTTGTTCTGAATGTTTTGTTGTGGTGGTGTAGTGGTTAAGAAGCTGGGCTGATAACCAAAAGATTTTGAGTATGAAAACTACAGCTACAGAAGATAGGAAATGAATTCCACCATCCCTCTGTAGTCTGTACCTCGACAAACAGATCACAGTTCTCAAAATAAGGAGTGGCCCCATTTTTCTAAACCCCTCCACTCGACACACAGGCTAACTCAGTAAGCCAGAGAAATCATATTAAGTATGGAAAAACATATATATGTATATAAACACCCAGAGTTACGCTTTACGAACTGCACAAGTCTTTAATGGCAAAATGACTGATTTATAATCTGCCAGGATTGTTTTTGTGGGTGTTTACAGCAAGGGTTTTGAGAATGTGCATGCTAATAGATTAATAGCACAGGCTTCTTTTTTTCGTTTCTTTTTATTTCCAGTACCTCTTCCTTTTCACACGTTTCACACGTTTCACACGAGTTTAGAATAGAAAAAGCGACTTCGTGCTAGCTTGAGCATGATTCATTATTAATTAATGATAATTGTCTTTTGTCAGGCATCAAGCTACAGCTTTTCTGTAGTTTTATGTTATTCAAATAATCATTAAACCTTTATTTAGAATTTTATTCATATAATAACTAATAACTTTATTAGTATATATAAGAGGAGAAATAAAAAGCGACACTTATTATATATACACTGTGTTCCAAATTATTATGCAAGTGACATATCAATAGGATTTTTTTACAATAAAGAGTCAGATTTTTGTTTGTGTTGTTTTTCACATCATTTCAGGTAACTGGTATCAATCTCAGACAGGTTTGTTCAATAGTTTGCCAGGTCTTCTTAGATAAATGGAAACCCTACTTAAAGAGGTTGTTCCACATTATGAAGCAAGTCACAGTTCTCATGAAATGTGGTGAGGAAGAAAGATCTTTCTGAAGAAGAAAAGTATGAAACAATGCAATGTCTTGCAAAATGCATGAAAACATTTGTATTTTGCGAAAAGCAAATAGAAATTATTGAACTGTCAAAAGATCCTCTCCATGCAGACTGGAAGTTGTGTGTAAACTTGTGTTTCAGTCACTGCTAACCAAACCTCACAAAGAGAAACCTGCACAGTGGCTGTAGAAACACATTTTTCAAACTGTTTAGCACCATGGTATTTATGCAGCATGGGATAAGTGTGTTGTCCTGCATGAAAATCCTTTTATTTCCAAGAGCACTATTCTTCATTTTATACCACAGCAGAAAATTGTCAGTTATGAACTCCACATATCTTGCAGAAGTCATTTTGATACCCTAAAATTACCTTACATCTCACTTCCCAATATTCCAACCCAAATCATCACCCACCACGTCCTTGCTGATGTTGCAGTCTCATTGGAATAGGATGGGCATTCATCAACTATCAGAAATCCATTTATCTGGACCATCCATTGTACTGCAGCATTCGTAAGTGAATAAAACTATTTAAAAACAAGTCTTCATGTGTTTCTACAGCCACTGTGCAGGTTTCTCTTTGTGAGGTTTGGTTAGCAGTGACTGAAACGCAGCTTTACACACAACTGCCAGTCTGCATGGAGAGGATCTTGAGACTCCAGTAGCTTCAAACACCTGTCTGCTGCTCAGCAGTGGCTTTT
>NW_015548219.1:1326080-1328096 GCF_001515605.1 Sinocyclocheilus anshuiensis | reverse complement strand
CTACAGAACTACATTCTGCTCCAGGTTAAACTCTCACTACAGTGACACCATTTGACTACTTGTCAGGTCAACAGGGCTATAAAAGTATTGAGATGGATATATTGGCTACAGTACATACAAAGACAGCTTCATTATTGCAGGCTGACTAAATGCAAGGCCTGTAGCAATGTTGGCCAAACTCTGAGAAAGCAGTGAACCCTTTGTTCAATGGCCGTCAATTACCCAAGCCTCTTCCCTGTAATCATCTCTCTCAAGACTTCCACCCTGAACCTTCTGGCATTTTAGCAGTGAACTCATTCCACCCCAATTAGCCATTAAAGGACCCCACAGAATTTCACAGCACATTTAAAAATACAACCTTCAAGTACTGAAAAATATAGTCTATACATTAGCTAGCAGCAGTTTTTGTCACTTGGCACAAAGATCTCTACTGAGAGTTTTTGAGATGCATGTGGAGCAATGAAACATCTTGAGTTTTACTTGAACAGACAGACCACACACACACACCCTCACACATACACACACACACACACATACATGCTTAAATGATGTTGCTGTGCTACGTGGTCATGAAAACATGTAGTTTGCATGCGTTTTTAAGCATTGCAGATTAAAAACAGTGATTTTAAGCCGTCGAAATGCAATCAGCAGCGATAGAAAACTCATTTCGCCATATGCATGTGCTGTCTGAGAGACTGTTTCTGAGCACTGTCAGAGAGGCATGCGCACGTGAAGACGGTGCTCATAGAGTTATTTTTGCCACTTTATAGGCCTTAAACGGTTAAATGCATAAACTTGTATGTGTCAAAATGCCCATCTTTGTAATTATCTTCACAAACACAGTAATTTAAGTCTTAAGCGAAAGCAAACAGCTGAGAAAGAAAACATAGTATATTGGATCCGGGCAGCTCTTAAAGTGACAGCATTGCTCTTATCTGTAAGATCAAAACTGAAAGTGTAATTTAAGTTCTTTTCGGTGTTATCAGGAGAAAATGCCACAAAACGCGTATCCGCGTTAGTCGACCCCAAAGGGTTAATTAAACAACAAAAGAGAGAAAATCTACTTTATACAATGTAGGCCTATGTAACATTTCTTATTTATTTGCTCTACTATAGTTTTTTTTTGTCCTATTGCTTGTAATTAGTTTCTTATTCTTATTTTATCGCTGACTGTTTACTTGTCTTCAGTGAGCTTGAGTTTTCTTTTCTTTTTATTTAAGCTAGTATTAGTTTTTTTGTGATATCGATACTGGTGACTAGAATTATGAAATTACTATGGCATCAATAGTGTTGATATCATAAAGACCTTATTTAAAGCTAAAATAATTTTATTTAGATACGTATATATCGTTGCCGTGGGCCGGTTGGTCTGGTAAAGTGGGCCATCCCTGATTTATCAGAAATTATTATATTAATATATATGTGTATTATATTAATTTATGTGTATTACTATTTATTTCTACTATTATATATATATATATTGTAGCGTCTGGACCAATCAAACACACAATTTTTCATTTGATTTAACAAATCAGTTATTGTATAATAAATAAAAAGAAAACAAATAGTTAGAATACAAAAATATTAGAAAAGCTAGTGTTTTTTTTTTTTAAGAAAACAAGCAGTAAATGAATTGAGTGCAAGTCTAAAAGTTTTTTTTTTATTTTTTAAAATAATATAAAACAGAGGTGTGACGTGCATTCTTTTTGGCTCATTAAAAATTAATTTTGCTGTCGCGTTCTGGATTAATTTTAAAGGTTTGATAGACTGTTTTTGAAGGAGTTATGGTTGATGTGCCTAACTGGATGGTGAAATTGTGATAAAACGATGGATTTGATGGAACCACAAACAGTTCTGTCTTGACAAGGGTGAGTTGAAGGTGATGGTCCTTCATCCATCAAGAAATGTCTGTTAGACAAGCTTAGATGCGAGCAGCTATCGTCGGATCATCAGTATGGAATGAGAGGTAGAGTTGAGTGTCATCAGCATAGCAGTGATATGAAGACACACGTTTCT
>NW_015548219.1:1315968-1325539 GCF_001515605.1 Sinocyclocheilus anshuiensis | reverse complement strand
TTCAACAACTGAGAACAAGGCAGTCTTGGTTGAATGTCCACTTCTGAAACCAGACTGGTTGCTGTCCAGGAGGTTCTTCTGTGTGAGAAAGGCAGAGACTTGGTTGAACACAGCTCATTTAAGTGCTTTTGCAATGAAAGGAAGAAGGGAAACTGGTCTGTAGTTCTCTAAAAGAGATGGGTTAAGGGTGGGTTTCTTAAATAGTGGGGTTATACGAGCCTGTCTAAATGCTGAGGGAAAAAACACCAGTGTAAAGGGATGTGTTGATGATGTGAGTGAGTGCAGGTACAACTGCAGGAGAAATGGCTTGAAGGATATGAGATGGAATAGGATCAAGCAGACATCAGTTGGTTGCCTGATTTGTGAGTAGCCGTAGTTAACACTCTCTTGAGATCAAAAGAGGCAAGCAGAGTGTGGAAGTCTGCAGCGTGAGGTTTATCTAGGTCTCCAAGTCTCCAGGCATAAGTAGGGGAGTACCATCCTCAGGAAAGGTTGAGAGCAGCCCATCTAATTCATCCAAGAAGTTACCTTGTGGTCCTGGGGGTCGATAAACAACTACAAAATGGATTTTAAAAGGGTGGGTAATAGTGACTGAATGTGTTTCAAAGGAGCTGTTAATACTCAGAGAAGGTAAAGGAATACATTTCCAGTCATTAGAGATAAGCAGACCAGTACCTCCACCTCTTCCAGTCAGACGGGGGGAGTGGGAAAAAGAGAGATTATTTGAGAGTGCTGCAGGTGTAGCAGTGTCCTCTGGTTTGATCCAGGTCTCTGTCAGGGCCATGAGGTTTAGTCTTGAATGACTAGCAATATATGTAATGAAATCTGTTTTGTTTACTGCAGACTGACAATTCCAGAGGCCAATAGAAAAAGAAAGTAGTGTATTAGCAGACATAGGCAAAGTGCGCAGGTTGTTAAGATTGTGCTGCCTACTGTATAGTGTGTGATGGGTGGTTTCATATGTATATATATATATATATATATATATATAGTAGAAATAAATAGTAATGATAAATTTAAAATAATATATTAGTTGAACATTTTACAAATTTAATTAAATTTAAATTTAAAAATTTCATACATTTAAAAATGTAATTTTTGAGTATATGACTATTATTTTTTATCTAAAATACATTTAAATATATATTTTTTAAATGATATTATTTCACATTTTTTGGTATATGAGATAGAACATTCAAGGGCTCAAGGATATATGTTTTTCATTCATCTTTTCCACCCTTTTTATGACAGAGGATTTCTTTTATTGTCTGAAACCAAAGGAAAGAGAAAAGAACAGCCTTATCTGTTTTGACAGAGCACCTTTACTTTCAAACGGCATTAAAGACGATCTTCTCTCTTATGTCTGCTAGCAAGATTAGAGAGGAAGAGCTCTATAAAGAGTTACAGACCATTTACTGCTGTCGTTTAGCTGCAGAGAGCTTCAAAGTGAACTTCTATGTGGACTAATTTTGGGTAAACTGATTTTTCATGTCATTTCATCTCAGCTGATTGCATACGAGACTTTTATTGGCAGTGAATCTCCTCCAGTGGTTGCCCAACTGGTTGATTAAGTTTTTGAGGGGAAACCAACAAGTAGAGCTCAGTTACGCAGTGGGAGTCATTTTGTAGTTTTCCCATGCAATCACTTAAATTTGCATGTAAGAACTGCCAGAATTACCAACAAGCGCAAAACTGTCAAGGAATCCGTACCCCAATTGCACTCCATCTTATTTGACTGGAATGCATATTTCCCCGTCAGGCCAGAAGGAAAAAGTAAAGTGGGACATTTATCTCCAGCCATTTAGTCAAAACTGTCAAGCAACATCTAGTTAAGTGTTGACCTCAGTCAGCGGGTGCAAAACTGTGTTAAACCAGCATCGCCGTGATGTTTTCACCAAATTGACATAAGTGAGGTATACAGAAATGGTCTCTTCTGCTTGTTTCCATGAAAGAAGTTCAGAAAGTGTGCACATTTAACCATAAGAAAGCCAGGAAAGCATACTTTCGCCAGAAAGTCGTGTATGCCTAAGGTTAAAAATAAATGATGTTTATCTCCCTACCGTTAAGTAACTTGTGCATTGTTTTACTTACTTGTTTTTGACATATCCGACCGAACTACAAACTTTCCAGTGATGTCTGTGAGAAAGATATATTCACTCGACAAGCTCGCGCATCTGCACCGCCGCGCGCTCAATCCACTTAGCGTGCTTTGTTTATCAGCTCGCGCACATCAGCTATACAGGCGTTAATACTGAATGTTTAACATTATATTCATTGCATACATATACTTCGTAGTAGACATCCTTAACTCCTTTCTGCTGTCTGTTGTTCTGTTGTCGGTGTTTCTTTGTTTGAATATGGCGCTTATAACATGCTGTGTGGTATCGGCGTTTGGTATCGGGGCATTTTAACGAGTACGAGTACGAGTACAGGAGACTAGTATCGGGCACGATACCGATACCAGTATCGGTATCGGTGCATCCCTAATAATAAAAAAATAGACAGATTTGGGGTATAAGGTTGCATATTGTACTGTTGAAGTGGTCCAACATTTGAAAAAGTAAGTTTCAAACTCCCAAACCCTTATTATAACCCTAAACCTAATCCTAAATTCTGATTGATGATCGAAATGGATGTTGATCTTGGTAAATGTCCTGTTTAAATAAATCCCATTAAGCTTAACGCCATATCACAACTTTTCATCTACTTTTAATTCTTGCACATTGATATGTGACTCTAACCGAAGGCATCTAAATCTTCACAAAAGCCATGTCAAATTAATTTTAAATCACAGCACTTTATTGATATGTTCCTCTCTGATGTTCCCCTCTTGCCATAAAAGAGTCAAACCCGTCTAAAAAGACTGATGATCTTCTGCTGTGAACCATGGGGAGCTTTGGCTGACAATAACTGACGTGCTGATGGTGCGCATCTTGTGGTCGGCCTTCTCCCATTAGCTACAGGTGTAACCACCACAGGAAATTAATCCTTATTAGGGAATGTTGAAGGGGGTGCAACTCTGGATGCTTCTGCTGGCCTATTGACAGACACATATCTGCCCGAGGTCCTATTACTCCTTCAGCCCCGGCTCTGCCTCCTGGCGCTCAGGTGCTGGCGTTTTAATGAATCTGTATTTTTATCATCTGTCAGTTTGTATTAGATGATAGCTTTAGATTTCTTGCAGGACATTAACGGAGCGCCTGTTTGGTAATGGGAGCGCACAGTGCAGCAGGAATGATGGAATGCGAGCGTTGAAGGAACAGATTTCCAGTGCGCTAGGCTCTTTTATTTGAGTCAAGGGTAATCATTTTGGATGATGTTTGGAGAGGCCTCGAGTTTTATCTTTTTAACGGCTTCCCCGGGCTGTTTTAAGAGACAGTGCTGTAGTTATGGCAGGCCTTAATCATCCAGATGGAATCCGTTATTTGCATTCTCTGCGCTGATCAATGTGTCTCAGATTCTAATGCATGTGGGCTGTATACACAATGCTATAAGAAGTTAAAAAATAAAGATTTAAAACTGATAAAACATAAATTATTGTTATATATATATATATATATATATATAAAGAAAATGTATTATTCAATTATTAAATGAATTATTATTTAATATTTCATTTTTGTTCCAGACCTGTAGTTTGTGAGGTAAAAATAAATAAAATATGAATAATAATAATAACTGGTAAAGAAAAGATTTTGCCTCGCAAGATATATATAAATTATATAACCTGCTATTTCTTTATTTTTCATCTTTTACAGTTTTATTATAGCTTTCAATTTTATATGTATATTACAGTATGTATACTTATTACATTTTTTATGAATCTATTTTTAAGTGACATTGACCCTCTTCATTAACCCTTTTAAAAATAAAACTAATATTATGTGTACAGGGGTTAAATTTGGATTTGTTGGGGGCTCTGTGGTTTCAGGCTTTCTCCTACAAAATGTTATATCAATTGACAAACTGTAAAATATAACAAGTTGAGAGAGCCCTCTGTTATGAACACAAAAATGCTGATCAAAATCATTCTAGATGCTGGCAGTGTGCCATGCTACATCTGTCTGCAGGAAGTTTCAAATCAAATGCAAGACTTTTTAAGACCTTTTTTGAGACCTGAAAAAATTATTTAAAAATAAAAATTAATCACATATGAGCAGGGTAGGGCAATGTCTATGGTAACATATTAAACTGTAAAATGACTATAAAAACATGATTTAATTACAGTAGAGATTCAGGCTTTCACAAAAACAAAAAGAAATATATCTAAAATGATAAACCTCACATTTCAGTTTTTAAACCATTTTTGAAAGAAATGAGACGAGTCAGACGTATAAATTATTATATTAATTAAAAACAGGGTTTTATGAGCAGATGGGGGGAAACAGCAGACAGGCTTATTGAAAATCCAATTTGATTCTCTGCCAGTAGGAGGTGCTTTTGGAACAAATATAGCGGTTTTCCCGGTAACTGCTGTAAACAAAGCAGCACTGCACTCATGAGCGCTCCTTTTTCAGATAAAGTTGAAATGCAATCGAAACTTTTTGAAGACACTCGGTTCCTTTCAGAGATACATATAGAACACCTGTGTCACATCATTGCTTGGATTAGTAAGAATGAGTAAAGTGTTATAACTATAGCCTATAATGTTGAAAATGTATGAGGAAAGTCCTCTGATGAGTTACCAGGGTAAGCCTATGTGCCGGGACGGCCCCGGCCCAATTTAACCCCTGTATATATATATAACTGCTTTAGCAGTTTTTAGTTTTCTGTGCTTGTACCGTGTGAGTTACAGGCATTTTTGATCTGTAATTTTAAGACTGGCGCATCACCTGAAAACAGGAAGCCCTCGGAAACCAATTTGAACCGCGTCTCTCGTGGTGTTCAAACACGGCTAATCTGTAATACCCAAAAGATGCCTATTTGTTCTTCACAGAGCTCACAATGTGTTTACTGATTTTTTGCTGCCGAGAAAATGCCGTTTAAGCATTGGCGTCTGTACCACCTGTCAGAAAGCTCTCGGTCCTGAGGGCTGGCAGGAGGCTTTGAAGGCAGCTGAGTTTCAAATCGCTTAATGATCAGACAAACTATGACAGATGAGATCTTTATAACCGTGTCTGAATGAGACGCGAGTCGCCCCGGGCCTCTGGATGAGGTCATCGCGGTCCTCCCCGTCTGCTTCTTCCTCTGTTCCTCCCACCCTCTCACGTTCTTTCCTTTGAGCCAGGAAGCCATAACAGCATCCCAAATGCCAAATCATCAAAGGAAAGGATACAATGATTAGGACCATCACGGCCATCTAAGGCAGCATCAGGTTCTCGGTTTAAAAGCCCCTCACTTCAGAGTAATTGATAGGACGGTACCTCCTCGCACCCTCCCATATCCCACCAGCGCTCTCCACTCTCAGATCATGATCTGGAAATGAATTTGCCCCAGATGCAATCAATATCAAAAGATTGACTTGAATCCGAGCTCTCTACCCCATCTCCAGATGTCATGCCCCCTTCCTCTCATCCATCTATGTCTTAATCTCTTCCCCGGCGCATGAAATGTTTACGCCGACTGGGAGAGTCTGGGGCTTTCAGATCATGTGTTATGTTGCATCAGTAATGACGCCCTCACTTCTGGACCCAGTTGGCTGCAGTTGTGTTTGTCAAACATGATGAATGTTGGATTTAGCTTAGTTGGTTAATGTTACCTCAAAGACGAGTCTAGACCCTGTCTTCATCCTGTTTCATCTTAACACCCCTAGAAAGTTGTGATGTGTGAATGTATTTTCACTACATTCTTGTTTTTAAAAAATCATCAAACTAAAATTGAAAAGTCTATTTCCTGTAATACATTAATAAGTAAATCAAAGTGGTGCAACCTCCAGAGACATAAATGACAAATTTTAAGTTTTAAATCCGTAGTTTTTTACACTTAAAAAACCAAAATATAGTATATAACTGGGTAAGATGTGTCAACCCTTTATTCTAATAAAACTAAGCACCATTTTTGACACATGATCATTTAGAAAGAGCCTGTTTATGAGTGAGATTGTGATTTGAGACTGATTTGTGAGAAGTGCAGCTGTATGTTTTGTTTTGTTGTTGTTGTTGTTTTTGTTTTTTAAGTAATTTATTTTTACAAATAATATATATAAATTAAGAAAAAGTTCATATGTATTATTTCATGTGTATTTTATTTATGTATTTTATTTACATGTGTAATTTATTTATTTATATCAATAATTTCAATGCATTTGTATAATTAAGTTAATATAATTGTATCATTTATTGCTAATATTTGGAAATTCTGTCAGCATTTTTGCATCCTTATGTTGTTCCAGACTTATATGACTGACTTTCTTCTGTTGAAAACATAAGTTGATGTTTGAAAAATATTTGTATTTATTTATTTATTTATTGGTTATGCTTTATTTTATGGGGTCCTTATCACAGTGTAATTATACATTGAAGTACTGCAACTATGTAATTATGCATAATTTGGACTCCATTGACTTTCACTGAATGGACAAAAACAATTAAACATTCTTCAAAAAATATTTTCTTATGTGTTCCGCAGAAGAAGGAAATCATATAAATTTGAAATGACATGAGGATGAGTTAATTATGCCAGACTTTTAATCCATTTACTGTACACAAAACATGTCACACTATGAGGGGCTGAACCTTCCTAAAACCAAAAAACCTAAAATTGCCCCTGAAAAAATCTGAAAAAGCTGCTAATGTAAACAACTTAAGTCGTACCATGCTCTCTCTCAGGTTGTTTGCCCTGTTGAGCCTGTACCTCACTATAAATGCTAATGCGTCCCCCACCAACTCATTAAAAGACTCTAATTGCAACATAGTGGCGTAACGGTCATTTGCCAACAATGAATGACCTTCATCACTTCTCCTCATCATCCTTCCCTTTCCCCATCCGTTCTCCCATAATATGCTGCATAATAAAATCATTATGCCTCTGCCGTTGCAACCGAATTAATTAACCCAATAAAGCAGTAAATAAAGGCCTAGCTCTTAAGGCAGGTCTGTGTCTGACGTGGCTGTTTTGACACTGTAACTTTTATGCATCGACCTCCGTCGTCTGCCGCCCGAGAGACGATGTACTAAATCACAATTACCTGGGGCGAAACATTGAACGGAACACGTGCTCTGTGGATTAGACTTGTTAGGTACACAAATTGGTTTGTATATAAATCTGGTTGAATTAAGTTTGTTGACTTCTGGCCCGGTGTCTTTTCAATAGTAATGCATTCATTATTTTCGGAGACACGACTCAAGCTTTTTCATCTCTCAAGAGCTCGTCGGAAAAAGCCTATCACAGACTCCGCTACACAAATGTAGTATATGCATGTATTTGTACTGATGCAGAACAGTACAGCCTAGTGCATTTGTAAATGATGATGTAAATGATTTCCTCTTCCTTTTCTTTCGTTCTTTCTTTCTTTCCTTCCTTCCTTCCTTCTAAAATACTGACACTTCTAAAATAAGGGACCTCTATTTCTCTATTTGTACTGTGTACTCATCTGAAAATGGACAAGCTCTGACAGCTTTGAACATTTTGGAGCCACACAATTTCATCCAGATCAATCGTCAGGGGAGCGTGTTCTCCAGGTCACTCCATCTCAAAGAGCCGAGCTGACGTGACGTGCTGTGGACTAACATGTCCCACACTCACTTCATTCCCTTCCCTCAGCACTGGAGGGGTTGCAGTTTACTTGCCTTTCTGTCCGTGTGTTTCTGGTTGCGGTTGGCACATCTCGAAAGACGACCTGCACGGATGTTGGAGAGTGAGGTCTTAAGTCTTTGGCATTGGAAGGTTACGAGGAGTTGAGGTGCATTTGGTTGTGACACACTGGCTTGTCAACATCTGTGCCCCCATGGACTCGTGACGCAGTTTGGCAGTTGTGGCGTTTAGTATATGGACCCCTAGTGTCGTACACTCGACACAATGTCGAAGTGAACGACAGAAAGGGAACGTCTCAGTTATGTATGGTAACCCTCGTTCCCTGATGGAGGGAACGGAGACGTTGTGTCCTTCATGCCACAGCTCCGAATTGCCTCTGAGTGGATTGAGACGCTTCTCGACTCCTCAGAACAGAACGAGTGAGCAGATGCTATGTTGGCCTATTTATACCCAGATGTCCGGGGCGTGGCCAGCCATGCAAATTCTGCACAACCAATTTCATTGGCCTTTTCTCAAAGATGTCAGAGTTGTTTGGGCTCCCTTAGTATCGTACACTCGACACAACGTCTCCGTTCCCTCCATCAGGGTACGAGGGTTACTATACGTAACCGAGACGTTTTCCATTTTCCTGTGATGCAAGAGTGTTTAAGTCTAGCTTTGTATCTAACTTGGTGTCACAGGCAGGATATTGATCGGTTTTTCTGATCATGAGAAAACATAAATAAAACCATTTTCTGTTGTATGATTTTCTCAAATTGTCAATCAAACAATATACACTTCTAAACTAAAGAGCCAAAAAACGGTTGTCTGATGCAATCATTGCACCGTTTAATTTCTTTCTTTCAATAAACGTCCTGATTTCCTCTTGAAAAGCGTCACAGCTCTGGCAGATGATTACAACTCTGTCTTGGAGATATTTTCATAAAACCTATTTCGATCTACATCGATTTCAGTGACATCTCTTGTGCCACAATTGACTGCCAAGTACCGCTGCTGCAGAATGCTTTAGCTTTTTTGCATCATATTCAGTAGTGCCAATAGACACTCGTGTATAAACATCCTGGCCTGGTCTGTTATTCTCTCACTGTCTGGTAGTGCATGAATGACTAACTCATAGTGGCAAATTGACTGTCATTGCTCATGTTACACCTACTATATGTACGGCATCACCACAAAGCTCAAATCTCATTCTTGAGCCCATCCTTTACATACAGACACACACACACACACACACACACACACATCAACAAGCTTTTTTCACACGCCAGTGCCCGCGGTTAAGCTTAATTTCTTATTCATGTGATTGTCATGTTTGCTTACCCTGTTTTTGTCGTTCAGGAATCATACATAGACATGAATTGCTTAGTCTTTTATTTTTTACAGCCGCCCCTTCCATCCTTGAAATATATTATATTTTTACACATTCATCTTGAGTGACAGTTGCAGTGGTTTATATTCAGTATTTCTATTTTCAGTAACGTCATTATCCAGCTATTCAGATTTTCTCCTAAATGTAATATATAGTAAAATTGTTTTAGAATATATAAGTAATAATATATGTAATTATTATTATAATAAAATAATTAATATGAATATTAATATAAACATTACATAATAATTTATGGGTGTGATGTACTAATCATATTGTTTAAATGCTAAAATATATTTAATACAATATAATTTAATACAAAATATTTAAAATGTGTATGTGCTTGTATTTATTTACTAATAACAATAATAATGTAATATTAATTATATTATTTTAAGTGATAAATAGAGATCCCTCTATTTTAGAAGTGTCAGTATTTTAAAAGAAAGAAAGAAAAAGAGAAATATAACATTTACAATTAAAATTATTATATTTATATTTACAGTTATA
>NW_015548219.1:1285961-1315855 GCF_001515605.1 Sinocyclocheilus anshuiensis | reverse complement strand
TAATATTTTACACAATTACTGTTTGTAATAATACTAATAATAATATAAATATAATAAAAATCTTTTTTATAAAAACATAAATGTTCATTTTGTACTTAATGTTCTATGTGTGTGTGTGTGTGTGTGTGTTAATAGAAATAATAATTATTTGAAAACTAAATATATTTTTATAATGTATCAAAATATTACTTATAGTTATAAAGGCATCAAACATATTTTAACATGATAAAATATTATGTCAAAACTATAATTATGTAAGCTATTATATTAGTTACTATTATTGCTGAGAACAAGCTATTACAAGATATTACATAATGCATTTAATTATGAATGTTTTATAAACCAGAATATATACAAGCTTCAAGTAAAATGTTCCCTGCGTCTTTGTGTGTGTGTGTTCTCCTCATGAGAGCAGCAGAAGCCGATGATCCATCTTACAGCCATGTTTTTGTTCAGTTCACATGTAGGCTTTGAAATAGTGTGTTTAGATCTATCGTACCAGGCTCTATCTTTAATGCCTCTGTAGGAAAGACCAGGGCAAAGATATTCATCATAGCAATGCACACGAGGAACGCTAAATAAACCTGTGATATCTCATCAGCGCATAACCACACGGAGCATGTATTTCACCTGCTGCTGACTGGGTTTTAACAGTATCCGTCCCCCACGAGCCATATTTTCTCACCTACACATATCTGCTTTTTTAGATGCTCTAAAGCATGCTTTTTCCCAACCAGAGGGAAATGTAGAACTAAGGAGATAAAAAGGAGGACAATTACATGATTGTGGAATAGTAAAAAGTGGGCCTTACATAAAACTACCTGGATTGAGTCCGTCAAGACGTTAGTTTCTCAACAGGCCTGAATCATGAGCGCGAGATGCTTTGTTATGTGTTCTTGTGGGAGGAAAGTGAGGAAATGGCACAGTTGTGTGTATGTAGGACACATGGTTGTCAAGTGGGCGGGTCTATGTGCTGCAGACTGTCTTCTGACGGACAGGAAGAGGGTGTGTGTGTGTGTGTGTGTGTGTGTGCATTTACAGACAGGAACTCGTCCCACGGTCCCCTCTGACAGTCCTTGCGGGGCTGTTTCTGACAACCGGTCCCGATAGTAAGCAAAGGATGTAAACATGCAACCAGGGACGCCGCAGAAGACAGGCTTGCATTAACCTTGCCTGCAAATGGCTGCACACCCAAATGCTTTATTAATAGTATCTTGAGGGCGCTTGTATAGCACATGTGCTCGTTTAATCGGGACTGTGAAAAAAATAATGCTTGGACATCTTTGCAAACACATGTGGCCTTGTCACACTGAGCTCTATTTAGCGTGGGTGTGTAGCTCTCAAGGCACGAGTTATTTTTAATTGGGATGTAAAACATTGGCGAACAATATCTCCTCATCGCGTGTTTGTTTGTTTGTTTTTAATCAGTCAGTCAATCAGTTAGACGATTATTTTTAATTCAAAAGGAATGGACTCTGGTAAGTCTCACAAAAACTGTTTGGGTCATATTTCATTCAGTTTTCATCCCACTGTATAATGTTATTGAATAAAAACATGAAATGGCTTGTATACAAGCCATAATTCATTCAGGCGCTCTCACACACTTACATTCTGCTTTCGCATACATACATTTCTATTATCACACACTTACATTCTCCTTTTGCATGCATACATTTATATTCACACACTTACATTCTCCTTTCGCATGCATACATTTCTATTCTCACACGCTTACATTCTCCTTTCGCATGCAAACATACATTTCTATTCTCACACACTTACATTCTCCTTTCGCATGCATAATACATTTCTATTATCACACACTTACATTCTCCTTTTGCATGCATACATTTATATTCACACACTTACATTCTCCTTTCGCATGCATACATTTCTATTCTCACTCACTTACATTCTCCTTTCACATGCATACATACATTTCTATTATCACACACTTACATTCTCCTTTTGCATGCATACATTTCTATTCTCACACTTACATTCTCCTTTCACATGCATACATTTCTATTCTCACACACTTACATTCTCCTTTCGCATGCATACATTTCTGTTCCCCCACACTTACATTCTTCTTTCGCATGCAAACATTTCTATTCTCACACAATTACATTCTCCTTTCGCATGCATACATACATTTCTATTCTCACACACCTAAATTCTCCTTTCACATACATACATTTCTATTCTCACATACTTACATTCTCCTTTCGCATGCATACATTTTAACTCTCACACACATACAATCTTGTTTCACATACATATGTTTCTGCTTACATATGTACTTTTACTTTTCAACACATACATGTATTCTGACTTTCACGCACATATATGTACACTTCCACACATATGTATTCTTTATTTTTACATACCTACATTCTAACATTCATATACAGTACATATATTGTCACTTTCACATATGTATGTTTCTCACTCGTATGCATGCATGTCTGATCTTTTTTTTAACCTCTTTAAGCAGGAACTCTCTCTCAAACCAGGAAATACATATGAAAGACTTGCTCAGCTCATCCTAACACTTTATGCTGAGATTATGCTATTCAAAGTCATCCGGTTTTCTTTTCAGTACATTTTTTTAATTTTAATTTAAAAATATCATGTAACCCACTTGTTCTATAGATCTATGTACAAAAATATGCACTGATCAGGATTTTTCGTGACCGATTCCAATTGACGATTTTTATTTACAATAAAATGGGCCGATTCCCATACTCATTGCCAATTTATTTGTATTTATTTTTTATTTTTTTCATGTATTAATTGTTTATTTTGCTCTGTTACTGGTCAAACTAACAAAAATATCTGCAACGTGAAGCAACTGCACAAAACAAAAACACCAGACAGACTATTACTCTTTATTATTAGTGTTTTATTAACTTAATTATGTGTATGTCTGCATCATGTCTGTACTTTTTGTACTGGAAGCTCCTGACACCAAGACGAATTCCTTGTGTGTGTAAACACACTTGGCAATAAAGCTCTTTCTGATTATGATGAAAAGGCAAATTCACTTTCTGACAGCAGGTGGCACTTATAGAACAGCAGCAGCAATAGTGTTTCCATTGCTGTACACAGTGCTGCGCTTATCAACACTCCTTTAATAATACTGTATGTATTTTACAGAAGAGGAAAAGAAAATGCCATGAAATTTTTTTCTGAAGACAGTTCTCGTCAGAAATACATTCAACCCCAATTCAATATTTATGGTTTTCTTCCAGTATTTTGAGCATCCCGAACAATGAATTTGTTCAGTACAGTACAGTATTTTCTCTGCTTGCGTGACTATTCTCTCCAGAGGTGGGAGCAAGTCACACATGTTCAAGTCTCAAGCAAGTCTTGTGGGCTTGATTTGTTTAAAGCAGAGGTGGGGCAAGTCACACATGTTCAAGTCTCAAGTCCCTACCATCAAGTCTCAAGTCACAGTACAAACAAATCAAGCAAGTCAAGTCAAGTCAAGTCAGTGGCTCACCTCAAGCAAGTCAAGTCGAGTCCTGCTAAGGATCAAGTCAAGTCAAGTCACAGTATCAAACAGGAAATAATATATTTTTGCCACACAACCTTATTCATTTTTCCTCATAAATTAACTTTCTTAATTATACATTTTAAATAATAATGTTTTAAATATAACATTTTGAATATAGACAAATTACTACTTATGTATACCGATAAGTCTGTAATTGAGAAAATATTGCTAAAAATACAAGATAAAAATATGTATCTCATATTTATGTTATATTGAGTTTGACCATCCTAGGAGACACGGATTATTAACCAAGAAAATATTAATAAAAATACAAGATAAAAATATGTATCTCATATTTATGTTATATTGAGTTTGACCATTCTAGGAGACACGGATCATATTTAACAGATGTTTGAAAAAGATTTTGCCTTAAATATCTTCAGCGAAGACTGGGATTCAGTCTGGGAGCATGCTAAAGAATTGTAGTGTGTAACAAAACATGCTATTCAATTTAAAATAATATGCTGACTACAAATCACCCCTTATCAGAAATAAAATGGACCAAAAATTTTAATTGGATATAGGCACCCTATTTGGACTGTTTCTTTCACTTTGCATGATTGCCTACATTGTTCTTGAAAACAATTGTCATTGCTCAAAACAAGAAGCCTATTGCTGTTAGTGTTTATGTATCTTCCCCTGTAACTTATCGATTTATTTGATTTTATCTTAATAAGAACTAAATTGACAGCTGTGCATTTAAGGCCTGTCTAAGCTTTTTGTTTTGTTTCGTTTTTGTTTTCTGTTTGTTTAGTTGGAACTTAAAATATTAATAAAAAAATGGAATATAGAAATATGAAATGAAATGATAGGCCTACTCTATGACATTAATGCCGCCAGTAAGTGGTGGAAAATCACTGCTTTATCACAGAAGCTTTCATTGAACTGATTCATTCAAAACAGTTGATTTGTTCATGAACAAGCAAGAATGGGCCACTGAATCACTCAAGCGATTCGTTCAAATCCCTGGATTTGTTCAGTATTCAGTGTGTTGCTTAGAGATGCGCGTAACTCTTTAGCTGTGGGCTAAACGTAACTGTTGGCAACCGCACTGAAAATATTACTAAATATCGTATGTTATAAATATAAAAACTCATACTAGGGCCATTTTGACAACATATCTTGGATTTTGGGTGCAAGAGAAACATCACTAATCGATGAAGCACTATGATTTCCATGGTACAATTCCATATATTGATTAACAAAGAGGGATAGGCTACTTGACACTAAAGCACTGTTTTGAGAGGCAAACGCCAGTGAATTTACAGTTTGACATCGTTAATTACAAACACGAGATTAATTATAATCACTTTAATTTAATGACAGACTTAAGCTGAATTTTAAGACCAATGCTGTTTTAAACTAACAAACAAGCTTACATACCCTTTCCTTTTTGAAGTGGTGACATCCTGGCTTTGTAAATGCATACAGCAAATGCATACATTTTTGAAGTGTTTATCCAAACTCCTCGGGAGATTCTCTTGCTCCCTGTATTTGGCGCGCTGTGTTCATGCAGTGTCATGAACTGCGCAGACTCAGATCACTTCTGCTGCTGGTCCAGTGGCTTGCGTTTTGTTTACCAAATTAAGTCGCAATGATTTATAATGATAATTAGAGTTGTTATAAAGTCAAGTCCTGCCGAGTCATGAAGGTCAAGTCAAGTCAAGTCTCAAGTCACTGGATCTCAAGTCCAAGTCAAGTAATTTTCTTTATTTAGTCAAGCAAGTCACAAGTCCTTAAATTTGCGACTCGAGTCAACTCCACTTCAGCAGGCATGTGCACACATAGACATAAAAGGGGGCTTGAGCACCTGCCCTTTTGCGAAAGAGAAAGTGAACTTTGTGTGTCTTTTTTTTTTTTTTTGATAAATGAATATATGTATATCTATATGTGCGTGTGTGTGTGTTTCTGTTTGCGCACAGCTTTCACTGTCAAACTAATTAAATATCAAAATATCAGGTCGGGTCGGGAAATGTTGAGACTGTCGAGTTCTGACGCCCCTCCGCGCAGGCGCAGCACAGCAGTGTAGCACACATTGATCGGCACATGCGCATCAGGCAGAGAGCCGCAGAAGTGAAGCCCTCCCTCCCTTTCCAGTCGTGTTTGTCTTGGTGTGTAGGTGAGTGGTGATGAAAAAAAGACTAAAAGCTACCTGTGCCTCGAATTTACAGCTAATTACCCAAAAGACAAAAGGCAATTATAGTTAACTTGTCTTGCTAACATCCATGACTCGTGAGAGCTACATGATTCAGTTCACTGCATGATTCAGTTGATTAAAATGCATTTAGAATGATCACAAAATTCAAGATATGGGGGCAAAAATGTATATATTTATATCATTTCATATAGTTAATTAGTATCACGCGAAGACTGACATTTTTTCCACCAAAAAGCAGCATGATTACAAATGTGATATTGATTTTATACAGCAGTTCAATAAACAAGAATTTAATATTTAGATACTTACGTTTTAGACACAATATTGACTGTTTTTGCTCTATTTCGCGAACAAATAAAATTCCAATTTGCATCTCTGAGTAACATGACGGTGTTTCGTTCCTGAATGAATCAACCGTTTAAATGATTCGGTTCAGTCGCAATGACTTATTAACAATGACCACCTTACAGTGGCCACCTACTGGCGGTTTTAATTTCACATTTAAAATATCTTTTCATTTTTTTTTTATAATTTCAAATATCAGTATTCAACGTTTTATGTTTAAAATATCAAAACAGTATGAATGCATTTGTAACTGCAGGTTAAATACATTCATGTCCTGCATTAAACAGTGTGTAAATGCATCTAAATGCCCCTTCTAATGCAGCTTCTGTGTTTTCTCTGCATTGCAAAGATGGATTTTGTCAATACTGATTTCATGTAAAAGGTAAAAATCGATTTAAACTTATTGGAAAAGATTAATTTCTATCACTGCTGTGAACTGATCACCACACAGAATATGAAGAATATAAAAAAATTTAGGAGTCAGCTGTCCACGGCAGTCCTTAAGATATAAGCACAATAACACACTCAGCAAAATATAATCTAATTATCGTTATCAATAAAATCCCAGGAAATATTGAGATATATATTTTTGTCAATATCGCACACCCCTAATATATTTAACGTTTTGATTAGAATTATTTTTTTTGAAATCCATATGAGAAGTGCCCTTTTTTCCACTTGAGCCCCTGCCCCTCAAAATGTCTATGCACGTCCCTGCACTTCAGTGCATCTTTCTTACAGATAATATCATGATGATCACTATAAGTTTGTGTTACCGAATGGTGTCCTGTCAGGAATAACCTTCCCGCGCTGTTTATGGGCCGTGTTTGATTACTGTCACACAGTGTCTACACCGAACGTGACAGCTGTCATGTCGTGCCACGCCACAACAGTCTAGTCTACACTTGACGTGACAAAGCGACCATTGCAAGTCATTTTAACTTTGTGTCAGTACATCAGTTTAAAAGCCGGCGATGCGGTGTTGCCAGATATTGCTACGAAACACAAACAAAACTATCTAAAAAGAAATAAACCGCAATGAGTAATGGAAATAATATACAAATATCGCTGACCCTAACCTGATTCTGCCACCTCCCACTTTATTCACTTCCTAAATTGTCACATAAGTGGAAAAAACAAATCCATAGACGCTTATATTAAGTGTATCTGGCAACACGGCTGAGGCTGCGCCCGCGCCCTCAATCACGCGCCTAACCTGCCTTCCGTTTCCACTATACTCTCTCACACATACATATATTCTTCTCTTACATATACATGTTTTCTTTAGACATACATGCATTTTCTTCTTACACACATTTATTTTTTTATAATATTAAATGTATACTTTGAATACATTTGCATATCAAAATGTATAAATGTGTGTGTAAAATATATGAATATAAGAGGTAAATATATAAATGTGTGCATTAAAAAATGTGACTATGAGAGCAAAAATGTATGAATGTGTGCATTAAAATATGTGACCATGAGAGCAAAAATATATGTATGTGAAAAGGGAATATAAGTGTGTGAGAGCGCCAGAATTAATTATGGCTTGTACGGCCCTTCATGTATATATATATATATATATATATATATATGAGAAAAGTTAATTGTTTTGCATGTCATATTTATTTATTTTTATATTCTTTAAAAGCACATTCAATTTTCAGTAGCTCCATGTAATGTGTTAATAACATTACAAATAAAATAAATTTAATATTCCTTGAAGCATATTTTTACTATTTGAGGAAATAAAAATGCTAATATAACAAAGATTTTTGCAATTGAAATGTATACTAAGATTTTTATTTAAACAACTAGTTTGCATTACACTGAACTAAAATGAACCGTTTAAATGTGCTTAATTGTCATGAAATTGTAAAAAACTTTGATCAATATATTCTTAATGTTGTAATAAGCTGGATGTTTTTCTTCATTCTAAATACAATTTCCTATCTTGTATTCGTTCTTTTATAAAATGTGGGTGTAAAATAATACTTATTCGTGAGGTTTTATGTTGATTTCTACCTCAAATAGCTGCTGTACATTTCCTGTCAAGCAGGAAGTGAGAGCGCAGATATGTATGAGAGTCCGTCAAGAGAAGAAAATAACTGTTAGCAATAAGATTTCACCTGATGCCAATGTTTACTGAAAATGTTAGCTTAAACTGAAACTGTCCTGCAGGAATTAGGGATGTGGTTATTAGGTGCCTCGTGATTCATTTTGAATTTGATTTAGTGATTCTTGAATCTTGAGTAGTTCACCCAAAAATGAAAAATTGCTGAAAATGTACTTACCCTTGGACAATCCAAGATGTAAATGAGTTTGATTCCTCATCAGATTTGTGGAAATTTAGCATTACATCACTTGCAGTGAATGGGTGCCATCAGAATGTGCTAATATAACAAAGATTTTTGCAATTGAAATGTATACTAAGATTTTTATTTAAACAACTAGTTTGCATTACACTGAACTAAAATGAACCGTTTAAATGTGCTTAATTGTCATGAAATTGTAAAAAACTTTGATCAATATATTCTTAATGTTGTAATAAGCTGGATGTTTTTCTTCATTCTAAATACAATTTCCTATCTTGTATTCGTTCTTTTATAAAATGTGGGTGTAAAATAATACTTATTCGTGAGGTTTTATGTTGATTTCTACCTCAAATAGCTGCTGTACATTTCCTGTCAAGCAGGAAGTGAGAGCGCAGATATGTATGAGAGTCCGTCAAGAGAAGAAAATAACTGTTAGCAATAAGATTTCACCTGATGCCAATGTTTACTGAAAATGTTAGCTTAAACTGAAACTGTCCTGCAGGAATTAGGGATGTGGTTATTAGGTGCCTCGTGATTCATTTTGAATTTGATTTAGTGATTCTTGAATCTTGAGTAGTTCACCCAAAAATGAAAAATTGCTGAAAATGTACTTACCCTTGGACAATCCAAGATGTAAATGAGTTTGATTCCTCATCAGATTTGTGGAAATTTAGCATTACATCACTTGCAGTGAATGGGTGCCATCAGAATGAGAGTCCAAACAGCTGATAAAAACATCACAATAATCCACACCAACTCCAGTCCATCAATTAACATCTTGTGAAGCAAAAAACTGCATGTTTGTAATAAACAAATCCAACATTAAGATGTCTTCTATCCATAATCCTGCTTTCTCCAGTGAAAAAGTCATCTCATCTGAATCAGGAGAGAAATGTGCACAGATCACGCATCGTTTACAAGCGAAATGGTCCAGATCAGTTCTAAACAAATATGTTGGTGGATTTTAATGTGAGAGCACAACAGAGGATGAACTTTTTCACTGAATGAGGTGCTATTATGGGTTATGGACTCATATATTGGCAAGAAGCAGTGGATTAAAGTTGAAATGCCTTGATGGATTTGTTTCTTGATTTGTGTCGATTACTGTGATGTTTTTATCAGCTGTTTGGACTCTCATTCTGACGGCACCCATTCACTACAGGGGAAAATCTATTCTGAAGAAGAAACAAACTCATCTACGTCTTGAATGGCTTGAGGATGAGTACATTTTCATCAAATTTTCATTTTTCGATGAACTATTCCTCTAAAGCTTAATGTTTTCAGCATCACTGCTCCAGTTAGATATTCCATTTCCGGCTTTTGTTTACTCCGTTGTTTCTCAGCTTTCAGAGACTGTAGCATTTTAAAAGGAGTCATTTACAAAACAGTCGTAAGTGCATTAAGTCATCACACAGGAGGAAATGACTTTGTGGCTGACTGGAAACAGGTGCTCTTTCAGATTCATTTAGCGTCGCTTTCAAGCGAGGAAGTAAATTGCTGCGGGGAAAGTCTGGCCTAATCCTGTTTTTTCTTCCTTTTTTCCTTTTTTTTTTCTTGCAGCGATTTACATGCATTTGAACCCGAATCAGCTTCGGTCTGGTCCGTTGTGTCATTTTCAGCGAGACCGAGTAAACATCTGCGGCAGAGCGGTGGGGGTAAAAACGGCCTAATTAGGATGAAGTCCATGTCCTGTATTCCCAGCTGCTCGCTATGTTTAGACAGACGATGTCTAGCGCGCATAACCTCTTCTCCTGAGTGCCCTCTCACAACGCAACCTGTGAGGTGAACGCAACACAACAGTTGGCGTAATAAGAAAATTAGCCCGCACAATTTGTAACTTTCCTAATTGCACCGCAAGCTGAAAGCGCTTCCAACGCACCCGTCACCTGCTAATTGTGAACCTATCACTCACTAGAAAATGGAGAATAGGAAATGGAGAAAACAAAAGGTCTTCCTCTCTCTCCATCTTTGTCTCAAGCTCTCTCTTTCGTCGTCTTTTTCTGTCCTGATTAAATAAATGCGTTTTAATTAGTTTGGAAGTAATGCATGTGTTCGCCATCCTTTGTCTTAATCTCCACCGGTGCCTTTGTGAAAAAACCTTCTGTGATGGAGACTTGTATAATCGAGTGTGCTGAAATATTTACCATCATCATTGGATGCCTGCCACAACGTGCAATTGCCTCGGCAGCCCTAAATGAAATTGTCCCTAATATGTTTCTGCTGATTAGAGCCTCTGTTTAGATGAAGAACGGGGTGATTGCCAGCTAATACACAAAGTTATCCTTGAGTGCTGTCCATTCATCAATATTTGTTTTGTTTTTTCCTTGGAGAATTGGCCTTTCTGCTGGGGAAAAATCGTAGAATGACTCGTAACTTCAGGCAGTAAGTGTTGATGTTGATGTTGGACGGTGGCTTATCCAAAACTACTGTTTGGAGTAAATAGCAGATGCTGTCGTGGTCGGCCATATGGAGCTCGCTGCCTCGCAGCAGACTGAGAGCTGGGAATGGAAGCAGGTGGAAGGTACAGAGATTAAAGACCCGCTCAGGCTGCCTTACATCACTATGAGTTGCACTTCGCTAGCCGTGGTTAAATCTGCTCAGTTTGACGTTTCTATTCGTATTGAAGATGGGTCATCGACTTGTGTGCAACATAGAAAGGTTACTTGTAAATGAATGCGCAATGTGTTGCTCCTAAAAAAGTAGGAAATTGCATTGCATTGGCCCTTATTCAAAAACTACCAAAATGAATTTCTTTGTACATTGTTTGTTAAAAAAAACGTACAAAATTACAGTTTTTATGGCTTAAAAATATTATTCCGTTTTAATATTTAATATAGTAATATTGATACATTTTAATAAATAAATGATAAATAATGATTAATTACAAACATTTTATTTATTAAGAATAACGTAAACACAAAGAGAAATAGCTTTTAAATTACATTTACCTTAATGTGAACACTTAAAAAAAAAAAAAACTTGATTGAAATATACAATAAAAACCATTATAGAAGCAGTTAACATTGCTTTTGTAATTTCCATATATAATAAACTCAATTAATAATAATAATAAAAAGAAGAAGAAGAATATAAAATTAATAAGTAATAATAAATACATAAAAATAAACATTTACTAACCATTAAATTGTAATATATTAAAATATAACAACAACAACAATAATAATAATAATAAATACATACAAATAATAATAAGTAATAAATACATTAAAATATATATGTACTAACATTTATTAACTATTAAATTTTAATAAATATTAAAATATAATAATAATAATAATGGAAACACAAAATTAATTTACAATACTTTGACCTTCCTAAATGTGAGCCTTTTTACTTGAAAATATGGTATTACATACAAATAAACTAAATAATAAACTTAATTATTTTAAACTGTACTATTTATGTATGTATTTGGAATTATTTGGCAAAGCATTTATGCAAATGTATTATTCTAACACATTTCTGTATGAACTGATATTCTTACATTTTGTTGACATTCAATTCTGTACGGCCATTTACATAAGAATGTGTTATTTTAACGTTTTGTTCTGCTTGTGTTTCATGAATGAGGCCTATTGTTGGTAAAGGTAATAGTTACTTTTGTGTTATTGTCAGGCTCTAATTCTTGCTGAATTAGAAGCTTGCGACTGTCTTTATTTATATATTTATGTATTTAACATGTTTAAAGTGGTTATTTTTACTGTTGAAAAGTTTGTCTTCCTGATATTGTTTGCATGCAACAGCTAATACCCTGTATGAGTTCAAAATATACTGTATAAACGTAACGTACCATTAACAGTACACTAAAAAACAAAACAAGTTCATTCACAAGTTCACAAGTTAATTTCTCATGGTGACCCGCTGTATGTTGTTCTATTGATCAAATTTCTTCATAACATCCAGCAATTATCTGGACATCAAAGTCAGACAGAAGATGATCATCTCCAGATTATCACCTGTCGTGGCAGTATTTATTAGGGTGTTTGAGGTTATATTCTTCTCTCAAGGGCAGAGCGGCAGTAAAGCTCAGTGGGGACTTGAACCGGCAGCAGACTGGTTGCTGCTCCATTAGTCTGTCCAGTGGACCAAGCGTGATTTCATTCATCTCTGTATCAGAGGCAAATCCACCTGATCTCCTGTGTTTAGATCGTTTCATACTGCAGCTCCCGATGGGCGCTCACACACAGATTCTGATGTAAAATGATGCAGATGAGTGTGTGTTGTGTAAATGTACACTACAGGCGTACATTTGAGCAGCCGGGTTAAATGAACTGCATTCAGAGATCACAGCAGCTATCTAGGATAAAAGTGATGAAACTACATGAATGATGGAAAACAAATTACATCAAAGGGTTGCCTCAGTGTGTATTGTTTTGCAAGGTTACGTTACCTTGAATTACCTTTTATAATGTAAACACAAAATGAAATGTTTGCATGATACATTTACATTAAATGTGATACATTAAGGACTTTTTAAAAACGTGATTGGAATATTAATAAATTCAAATACATATTATGAAATAACTGTTATTTTTTAATAATAATAATAGTAATAATAATAATAATAATAACAATTATGACATATTAGGATGATTATTATTAATATTAAATATTAAATAAATATGTACTTACATGTATTTTGAATTAAAAAATGTAGTAATAATAATAATAATAATAACATTTAAGATGTATATTTTTACTTGACTGAAATATTAATACATTTAAATATATACATACTATTTTCAAACATTTTATTTTTAATTGCAAAGTGTATTATTATTATTATTATTATTATTATTATTATTATTAATAATAATTAGTACTTATTAGGAGTATTAATATTAATATTACATATTAAATAAATAAATATTTATTAACATTTATTTTAATAATAGCATTATAATTATTACTAACATTTCATTTATTAAAGGGGTGGTTCACTGTTTTTTTTTCTAGGCTTAACTGTGTTTATGGGGTGCAGTCTAACATGGGTTTATGCTTCGGTCTCATAGCTATGTGAAAATAAGTGCATAATTGTAACAGTTCATTGTCGGAGCTGAGTTGAATGAGAGAGAGAGATGCAGAGCGTGTGCAGAGCAGGGGGACGCGAGGAACAGTATTAAGAACCGCTGCTTTAGAACATTGATTTTGAAACTTGTGAATCCATTAGAATCGTTAGAAGACAGAATCACGATTCATATATGAATAGATTTTTACGTGCACCTCTAGTTTTCTCTTCCTCTTCTCTAAAGCAGCGCAGCATGGCCTTGCCCCCACTTAGTCTCAAACAGCAACATTACACACTAACTAACGTTTAAAAAGTGAAATCGCAATGAACCACCCCTTTAATATTAAAATGTATTATTATTGGTATTGTTGTTTTTAATAATAATAATAATAATAATAATTTATTGTTGTTATAATTTGGTTTAATGTTGTTGTTAAAATATTCTTACAAATGTATCACTCTGGCACATTTCTGTGTGAAAATATTATTATTATTATTATTATTGTTGTTGTTGTTGTTATTATATGAATCATGGACAATAAGACCTGTAAATAGGTTCAATTTTGATTTCATATTGCCTTGACGTTTCTTTTGGTTTATTTTCATTCATTTTTCTTTCACTCTATATGTCATAAGAGTCAGTTTTTGGCGCCATGTTCCTTCAACTTACCTGATCAGCCTGAGTGACAGCAATCTCATGAAATTCACACGTTCCTCAATCTCTTGTTTTGCTGCACCGCCTGCAGGAAGACTGTCACACAATCCGCTCAATCAATCTCTCTCTCTCTCTCTCTCCCCCTCCAGATGTACAGCACATTAAGCGCAGAGACATCGTGCTCAAGAGGGAACTGGGCGAAGGCGCTTTTGGGAAGGTGTTCCTGGCAGAGTGCTACAACCTAAGCCCCACTAAGGACAAGATGCTGGTGGCTGTCAAGGTAAGAGATGATCCCTCCATTCCAGCAGGGCCGTGGCGCTCTCCAGTTACACAGGATTCATTCCAAAGGTCAAGCCCTTTTTCCAGCCCCCCTCAAATGACATATAAAGTTGATCCCCCTGTGCCCGCCGGAGAGGGCTTTCTTTCGGGGAATGATCGCTAGACGTCGTGTTGGTGGAGGATTTGTTGACTAAGATCAATGATGGAAAGAGCTCTGCTGTGCTCCAAGGAGAGATCAGCTACAGTAGCGTTTAATATTTGGCATTGATATAAGGTTTGGGAGGGTATTAAGATATTGCAGTGCTGTGATTTAGTCTTCATGACATAGACAGAGAGGAATGAGTTACCACTGTGGGCAGACGGTTCCTGGATAATGCTTTAACATGGTTTACCACATGGGATTGTTCACCAAGGGCAAGGAACTCAGCGTCCAGTGAGCTTGAGGTGCTCTATTGAAGACAGTCTCTAGATCAGTGGTTCTCAAACCTGTCCTGGAGTACCCCCAGCCCTGCACATTTTGTATGTCTCCCTCATCTATCACACCTGATTCAACTCATCAGCTCATTAGTGGAGACTGCAAGACCTGAAGTGGGTGTGTCTGATATAGGGAGACATAAAAAACGTGGAGTGCTGGGGGTACTTCATGGAGAGGTTTGAGAACCCATGCTCTAGATCAATGCTGATGATCTATGAGTGTGTCAGTTTGTCTGTCAGTTTAGAAATGTCAAGGTTTCAAGGTTTGACAGATGCTGACATGTTGAAGTATGAAGTCAAACATATACTATTTTGTTGTGAATATAAAAAAGGAAAAAATTAAAAGAATTTTGTATTATATTATTTGTTATAAATTATATGATTAATAAATATTAACTTAAGAAATAACATTATAAAACTTAAATAATAATATAATTACATATTAGTAAATCCTGTTAAAACTGTTTAATGTGAATCTGTTTTTAATGGAAGCCCGTTTCGGCCACAGGATAAGGGATAAGGTCGCAATTTATCTTCTTCCCTTTTTTTCTATTCCGTAGTGGGAAAAAAAGTTACAATTGCAAGGTGTAAACTCAGAATTCAGGGAAAAAGAGTCTGAATTGCGATACGTAAACTTAGAATTCAGGGAGAAAAGTCAGAATTGCGAGGTGTAAACTCAGAATTCAGGGAAAAAGGTCAGAATTGTGAGGTGTGAACTCAGAATTCAGGGAAAAAAAGTCTGAATTGCGAGGTGTGAACTCAAAATGCAGGGAAAAAGGTCCAAATTGCGATGTGTAAACTCAGAATTCAGGGAAAAACGTCAGAATTGCGAGGTATAAACTCAGAATTCAGGGAAAAACATTCCAAATTGCGAGGTATAAACTCAGAATTCAGAGAAAAAAGTCAGAATTGCAAGACAAACTCAGAATTCAGGGAAAAACGTCAGAATTGTGAGGTGTGAACTCAGAATTCAGGGAAAAACGTCAGAATTGTGTGGTGTAAACTCAGAATTCAGAGAAAAAAGTCAGAATTACGATACGTCAACTCAGAATTCAAGGAAAAACGTCAGAATTGCGTGGTGTAAACTCAGAATTCAGGGAAAAATCATTCCAAATTGCGAGGTATAAACTCAGAATTCAGAGAAAAAAGTCAGAATTAGGATACGTCAACTCAGAATTCAGGGAAAAACATCAGAATTGTGTGGTGTAAACTCAGTCAGAATTGCGAGAAAGAAAGTATTCGGATTTTTATTTTAATTTTTTTATATACAGTATAACCCTGTTTTTGAGTTATAGATATCTGGTCATATTGTTACCAGCACCCAGATCTCCCATGGGTTCCTCTTTTTCATCATTTTTGAGATGATGTTGGCTATCATGTTGTGGAGCTTTTGTTCAGGTCAGCTGGAGAAATAAATCTGGAGCAATAACACTGTCTTCCAGTGACGGTTTATCTTCCCTCAAAGCATATTATTCTGGAGACGCTGTGATCAAGAATGATGGTGCTGATGTGTTCTTTCTGAATCCTGTGATGGTGTCAGAAGATGATTCTCATGTGCAGAAGAACACAAGCAGCCACATACCCTGTTTTACCAGCAACCCATTGGAAGAAAATCATAAGTTCTCTAATATCTCAGTTTTTTTTATATTCTTTTAGACAGCAGTGATATTACATAGAGAGCAAGTGTCCTGCTTCTCATATTTTTCTCCTAAGAAAAAGGATTGGAAGTTAAAAATAGGTTTCTCTAAAACCAAACTGTTCTGTTCTTGGAGGAATCTAATGAGAAATGAGCTTGAGCTGCAATCCGTTTAATTTCATAGCTCTATACTTATACTGCCTTTCAACAATGGTGTCGTTTTCATCTATTTTTATTTCACCTAAGGAACTGTAGCAGCAACATCTGGTCTGAGGCACAGTTGACACTTAAAGGAAACCTAAATGTGTCTCCTCAGCTTTGAAAGAGCAACCTCTGAGCAATAAAACGTTCCTCTGGGAAGCTGCTTGGCTTCGTCGGCTTCATGGAGCTCCATCACAGCAGCTGTTGTTTGAAAGCCGTCCAGCTCAAATTCAGAGAGGTCAAGTTTTAACTTGTATTTTGGCCAAAGAGCTGCCAGCATCTCTCTCGTACCTTTGCTCTCCCCCATCTCCACCTGATGCCCAAGACCCCCAGACCCTTATTATAAGTGACAGCCCCCCAGGTGGTGCTGGATTCGTCCCCTCTGCTCTCTCCAGCCTGTACAGGTGGCCAATTTCGCAACACGGGTAATAAAGCATCATGGATAGGGATAGATACCTCGCCATCTGCGAATTGGTTCCCTCGTCCATCTCCAACGCATGAACCTCTTTGCAATTCCTGATATGGATTAACCCACGGTAGCTGTAATTAAAATTAAACTGCGAGCTCTGAGGGCGAAACGCAATTATAACATAATTGAAGGAGTGATTCCTCACAAACACACCACGATGCAAGTCTGGCTGCGAGAGGGACTGGGAAACCAATTGACATATCACGGCCAAGGCCGCAAAGGGGGGTATTTTTCTGTGAATGACGGGATATAAGATGACAAAAAGATGGAGGTGTACAGGCAACTATTTAATCTTTCAGAAAAGACAAAGACAGGCACGAACAAACCAGAGACGCCATGCTGGTCATTTGTGCATCTTCCTTGGCGCCCCGAGGTTTAGTCCATAAATATGTGCATTTAAAATTCTGAAAAATATATGAACTGTTATGAAAGAATATGTTACATGAATAATTGAAAGCACTTTGGATATCTACAATATTTGTGCAGTAATTGCATTAACTTATCTATGTGTTGATGATGAATTTAAATCTATGTCAACGTTTTAAGGTTTCACAGATGCGGACATTTATATTTTGTTGTGACTTAAAAAATGAATTATAATAAAAAAATGATTATCTATGTATGTATGCATTCTTTTTTTTACATGAGGAAACAAAATAATTATCCATTTTATTATTTATATTGCACATGATATTAATAATTAGGAAATAATATTATACATATTAAATATGAAAATGATTAAATATTAGTAAATCCTGCTTAAATCTGTTATATATATAGTTATATATATATATATGTGTTAACTGAATGATTTGAAGCACTACAACATCAGTGCAATAATGTTTTTTTAATTTTTTTTTTATTGATTATGCATTTAAATATATTGTCAAAAATAGCTCAGCATGCTCCATTGGTTTGTGGCATATTGTATATCATTTGGGATTCATAAACCATTAGAGATGGAACCGTTTAGATCCAGATTAGTTGAAGCAGTTAGTCTCATTAACCTGATTAATTGTTCACTTTAATTATTTATTACAGACTGACTCATTTAAGCTCCCTTAATTAATTTACTTGTGCTGTGAGTATCAAAAAAACAGTAGCAAAGGCACATTTAATTCCTGGATATACACAATATATCCAATCATATAAATGATTTGTTTTGAAATACAGATTTTAATTTAACTTTTCCCCACGATATCTTTGGTTTTACCCACAATGCTTTAGTTTCTGGGTGTTTTTGTGGTTATTAGACAATAAACTGGCCGTCTTATGTGTCTGCGCAGACCCTGAAGGATCCCACCCTTGCAGCGAGGAAAGACTTCCAGCGGGAGGCCGAGCTGCTGACCAACCTTCAGCACGAGCACATAGTGAAGTTCTACGGCGTCTGTGTAGATGGAGATCCGCTTATCATGGTCTTTGAGTACATGAAACACGGAGACCTCAACAAGTTCCTCAGGTTTGTGGCTGTTATAATGCAGTAATATTTGTGCTTTGCTTGTGTAATGATCGGAGATATGAAGGGAATTGGTTATAATTGATTGAGGTCACAGACCAAGTAGAACATAATTCTGGAACCACTGAATTCCAATATGATGCTCTGGGAATCTTACGAGACCAGAATTTCTCAACAAGAGGTTCATGATGGAATTGTAGTAGGGCTGCAAACGGAATTGGAATTGTTAGGGCTGCTAAGGGGTGGAAAATTTCCAGTAAATTTACGGAAACATAAAAAAAAAATTTGCAACCCTTAATTATGATTATGACAGAAATGCCCAATTCATTTTAAAATATATACATTTTTAATTAAATAATCTAAATGAAACAAAATATAACAAATGTTATATGGGTAGTTGATGCTTAACATGTCCATGAACCATTATTATTTTATCATCATCATCCTCAATATTTTAGGAATGTATTAAAGCATTTTTATTTTACAAAAAAAAAAAAAGTTAGTTAATTAGTTGGTTGGTTGGTTGGTTAGTTAGGTAGTTTTAGATGTATAACGTCTTACTGCATGAAAATTTCTTGAAAGTATATCTAAAACACACACACACACACACACACATATATATATATAACATAATTATTCAAAAGTTTGGTAAAATATGCAGTGTTAAGTCTGTAAAATAATAAAATAATACTTTTTAATTAATACATTTCACATTTTCCCAATAATTCTATACATTTTATGGCATATATTTAGCTACATTTTTTGCTCATAAGTTTACATACTGCTGCAATTTTCATGATCCTTCTTATTTTGTTGAAATTATTAGCATTTTGCATATTCTGCCTGAAGTATGTAAACATATGAGCAGAAATGTATATATTGCTCATAATTACTCACAAAAATGTTGGACATTTCAATATCTTTTATGGGTACTTGTAGTTCTTTTTTTCTTTTTTTTGGAATGGTTGGGCAGCCCTGCATTAGAATGTTGCATACGTTTTCTTGTTGAGCGTTGTGATGTCAGCAGGTTCGTTCTGACTGCGATTGATAGGTTATAACCTTCCACAGAGGTATTGAACAAGCAATAGGAAGTGGATACAAAGGTGTACATGATTTCTGACAGAGCCCTGTCGAAAGATCAGAAATTGCTTTCTCTTTCCAGCCAGCAGGATTATGGAGATAACAGGTTTTGTCAAAACTGCTTCATACGTAAAGACACTATAAGGCGATACATTCGTGAAAGGGCAGAGGAACTGGCAGGGATGCAAATTGAATCATACAGCATACGTTTCATTTGAAGAAAAAATTAATCTATTGGTGACTTTAATCAACATTGCACTGACATATGTAAATGGCAGCATTAGCTCATTCTAATTTCATATTGATTTGTTTTGTTAAGTATTCATGAAAGTTTTCTGATTTCATTCTTATCTAATGCAATCATTTTAAAGTGTGTTGTAAGCATCCAAATACGTTAGGAGACTGAAATGGCATTATTTTATACTCACAGAGCTCATGGTCCAGATGCAATGATCCTGGTTGATGGACAGCCGCTGCAGACCAATGGGGAACTGGGTTTGTCTCAGATGCTGCACATAGCCAGTCAGATCGCTTCAGGGATAGTCTACCTGGCATCTCAGCACTTTGTGCATCGTGACCTGGCCACACGCAACTGCCTGGTGGGCAACGGCCTGCTGGTGAAAATCGGAGACTTTGGAATGTCAAGAGACATCTACAGCACTGACTACTACCGGGTAAGAGCGCTTTTGTTTTTGTAAATGCTTGAGCGAAATACACTACCAGTCAAAAGTTAAGTTAGTAGGAATAATTAATTGTTATTGCTGTTTTAGTTTTTTTGAAAGGAGTCTCCTATATACATTATCTCATAAAGGTTGCATTTACTTAATCAAAAATGCAGTAAAACTGTAATATTGTTACAATTTAAAATTTATTTTATCATTTATTGTATTTTAAAATGTAATTTATTCCTGTGATGGCAGTGCAACATTTTTCGGAAGCCATTTTACTCCAGTCTTCAGTTTCACATGATCCTTCTGAATCATATTACATATCTTAGTATTATCAATATTAAAAGTGTTTGCTGAATATATTTTTGGAAACCATGATACAGTTCCATTGAATAGTTTGGGGTAAGAAATTAATGCTTTTATTCAGCAAGGACATATTAAATTGATCAAAACATGGGGTGAGAAGTGAATGCTATTATTCAGCAAGGACACATTAAATGTCTCATTTCCACAAAAGTATTAAGCAGAAAAAAACCTGTCAAAAAATAAAAAGCATTATTAATAATTGAGCATCGATAACAATAATGATTGGACATTAAATATTAGAAAGATTTCTGAAGGATCATGTGACACTGAAGACTGGAGTAATGATGCTGAAAATTCAACTTTGCCATCACATACAATTATATGTTAAAATATATTAAAATAGAACAGTATTCTAACCTTTTGAATGGTGGTGTTTCCACAAAACCCAAATTAACCCTTTGCCAACTGTGGATCCATAATTGCATGCATAATTGCTCAATTTAATGACTTGAAAATGTGTAACATTGATATATCCAGCTGCTTTAGCGCCTCGAAAGACCTTAATCAAATTGTTTCTTTACAATCATTAGCTTAGTCATACCAAGTGTTAATTAATAACAAGGTTAAAAAAATCAGCATATTTGCTAATTCAAGTTAATTTCAGAGTATTAAAGATACTAGCATAAATACAAACAAATACAGCACATTAAACATTTGACCAACATCTAAATCATATACACACAGCTCTGAATACAAGCTTTAATGAGCTGTGACCATTTACTGGGTATTTTAAAAATACATTTAAGATGTTAAAAGCTCAAATGATCATATTCTTGGTTTGCAAGAATAATTTTGTAGAAATTTTAAATCCATGAGGATTCACAACCATATTAGATTTAAATTAAATGATTATAGCTTTAAAGGGATTTTTTTCCCCCGATGAACTATTCCTTAAAAGTTTGAGTGCGAATTCATACTGTTATCTACAGTTCTGATTCATTCAAGCTGGTTGGCTCAATTATATGCTTCAGATCCATTTGCACTTCTACAGAAGATCCTCAATCAGAATCTTGTCTTTTCTTGACGCAGACAGAGGCCTCTCGGTAGATTTGGCCTAGATGACAGAGGGCTCAATTTGCAAGATGAGGGCCCTAAATGAATTAAAATGTATGTCTTCACTTAGCGCTCAACAAGAGGATGAATGAGGTGACGCTGAATTTACAGAGCTCTTCTGTTGCTCGACTAGATTAAGTTGATTTGAACATGATTGTTCATCTCTCTGCTTTGAATGGGACTCCCATTTTTAAGGCACTGAAGTTAAATAAGAATTTTTCTCACTCTCAGAAGTCAAGGAATAATTCAGGAGCCAAACATAAAGCAAACGGCTCAATTAGCATGTATTCAGATGTTATCGGTGGCTTGTGCTGGACCTATGAACTGGGGAGACAAATGCCATAAACAAGCCACATCAAATAATAAAATGTTTGTATTTTTTTTTTTTTACAGAGCATTAAAATAATATTATTTTATACAATAATATTTTATATTGTATTATTAATTTTTTTTAATTGTATTTTTATTATTTTGTATTATTATTTAATAATAATAATAATATAACAAATATTATTATTTTGTAAATTACTTTGTGACTGTTTTGTTTATTTATTGCTTTATTTTAATGTTTTGTGAGATTATTATTATTATTATTTTATTATATACTGTACCTACTATATTATATGATATGTGTTTATATTTATTATATCATTTTTTTAAATGACAAGCATATGGGAGACGAAAAAAAAAACAACTTATGACCGAAAAGCAGAATTGTTTACAGACTTATGCCTCAAAAACACATTTCTAAATGCAGATCCTTCAGCAGACACAGGTTGTTGCAGTGCCCAGAGCATCAGTTCTGATTGCAATAGAGGAAATATGTTACATTAACAGTAAATGTCAAATAGACCATTGCATCTCTTCTCCTATATTCTGTGGCTTACTTTCTTTTAATGGCAGATTGCACTCTGCAGAACAAAAGAGACGACAATCAATTTACCGTTCCCAACAAACAGGAAGTGACCCAAACCATCACAGTTTTGCACAGGCAAACCTAAATGCAGCTGAGGCAATTTGCACTGATGCATAAAGATGAGTAGCATGAGATATATTATTGCTTTGTTTTTTTATTCTTATTATTTTCTAGCATTATCAGAAATAGCATTGAGAATGCTATTTATATGCCTAGGTAGAGCATTTCAAATCAGTGACTCTGCTATTAGTTTGCTGTCTATGTAGGAAGCAGCTCACTAGGTTTCAGAAACAGAGCTTTTATCACCATTTGGTGATTTTCGCATGAACGCAAACCTGATCTGCAGGTCTGTCTTAGCTTCCAACTGTAATAGGCACATACGCCTCACATCTCCGAGCAGATATAAACCAAAATGGCATCCAAAAGCACATCTTCTCTGACACCGGTGACATTCTGACGTGTTAATTCTCCAGAAAGAACCTCTACAAGGTGGTCTCCTGGGAATGAACGCAGTCGGTTAGCCCAGAGTCAGTATTCATCAACAGCCTTGCTTCCTCATCCATGTAATGATTGTGGCATATAATCTCACTTGCGGAAGGTGGAGAAGCTACGGTCGATTTGGAGTCGCTCAGGTTTTCTTTGTCAGAGTAAATTTGTGCTGAAGGCCATGATGTAGGAACCAAACACCTCAATTCCCTGCCAGCAAGACCTGTTGACCAAGTTGAGCTACCTTGCTTCAAATCCATTCAAATGTCTAGAGCTAGCAGGTTCTCCTATGAGGTTTGAAGGACTTGAATACTCCATTAATTGAAACAAGTAATAAAATATATATTTATCTATTAATGAAACCTGCTCAAAAACTGCTCAAAATTCCAACCACATATGTCTTATTCCTCAACGCTCTTTAACTTCTGACGAGCACTCGTTTAATGACATCATCACTCGTCAGCTGTTCATTGAAACAAACATGCTATTGATTTTAATATGCATTAATTACCGCTATGTGATTCCCATCCTCCTCGTCTCCGATTCTTCCCCCCTCCAGTCGCTAATTGTGTTGCCTTTCATCGGTGCCCTTTCAGATTGCATTGGCATTTTTGTCACCACCCTGCCAGTTCTCATTCCGATCTCAACGAAGCCCCGCAGACTGATTTACATGCATCTGCAGTCTCGTCGTTCCACCTCGGAAAAAATGGTGGGAAGCAATCTGGGAGAAGCTATTCAGATGAATAGAAGTTCAATCATTGCAATCGATTCAATTTCCCAAACACTCGAGCACGAACATATTCACTAAACAAAAACACTGAATATGTCTGTGTTTAGATTAGCATACTAACATACTACTATTACTATTTCTGCCGTATAGCATACCTACTCTGCCTACTGCCTACTCAGTGCACTTTTCTGTATGGATACACTGCAGTATGCAGAGCACACTGTACAGTGCACTCCACTCAACCTGTGTGATGAATGAACTGGGATTAAAAACGCAATCTATGTAAACTGAATTAAAAATGGCAAAAAACACTTTCAATTTCCAATTTTAAAACTAGATGCCACTCACATGTAATGTAATGTGACACGTAATGAAGCATGCTACTGTTTAACTTTGAATAATTTCAAATTAACTTTCATTTTTAAAACATTTTTAAAAGAAAAAGTAGGCTGTATAGAATTAGTAAGTGTAAGGCTAATATTTCATAACAAACATAGCCTATTTCGTTTGGTTTTCAAATGTAGGAGTGTATGTGGACATTAGCCATGGCTAAATTAAATAATAGCATACTACACTAGAATGGTATGAATGGCAGAAAAAAGAAAAAAGAAAAAAGAAAAAAGAGTGCAGCAGTTGGGTTCTGAAAGTCCCATGTAACTTATGCGAAAGTTATAGGTTTGTAAAAAAAAGTTTATAGGTTTGTCTATAAACCTTTATAGACAAACCTGCTGTGAGCTTGTTATATTTTTTTAAATAAACAGAAATTGTAGTTTAATAACTTATTGGCTGTTTATTAGTACTTATAAAGCACATATTCTGCATGACCACATTCTACATCATAATTCCTACCCAATATCTAAACTTAACAACTACATTACTAACTATTACTAGTCTGCTAAATGACTGAATGTAAATGTAAACTATTAATAAGCAGCAAATTAGTTTGAGGCAAAAGTTGTAGCTATTGGTTTGTTAATGGCAAGAATTTGACCTTAAAATAAAGTGTGACCAACATGTCTTATATCTCTAATTAACATATTTTAATCGGTGGTTTAAATCAGTATCGATCAGTTTAATCGTTTTTTTATTTTATTTGATTGTCATTCGCAATACTTCATGGAATTGTAGTTCTTTCCCTCATTATAGCTATTAACACAGTATACAGTCTTCTGACTTTTTGTCTGTATTTCAGATGTTTTTGCTTCAAATTAAACTTTGTAATGTTGTGACTCACCTCATAGTTTTTTTATTGTTTGTATGCAAGTAGTATGCTGTGTCTTATTCCCCTCAATGCCTGACTGAAAAAAGTAGCCTGTTATTGTGATACTATATTCTTCTAGCTAATCAAAAGTGCCAGTTAACCAGTCTTAAACAGTTAGTGCTACGCTAAGCTAATAAACTAAGCTCTTAGCTTTCTAATCAAAGCAAATCAAATCAAAGCCTAATTGAAAACACAAATAAAGATAGATGTTTCATTTGACACTTTTAATTCTCTGACATGTAATTTAAAAGACATTACAGTAGCATGTTTTCATTAATAATAAGCTATTTTTTAGCATCAGACTGTGGGGGAAAGGATCTTACACATCAGCAGCTTGTTGCTAGCATTGCAGCTAACGTATGTTAGCATCTTGTTTGACTGTTTCAAGCTCTCCAAACATTATTCTGTCTCTCTCCTCTCTATCTTTGTGTATTACCGGTGATCATACCTTCATTACCTTCATCCCTGGCTGACTTTTCTTGGCAAGGATGTTGTGCGCTAACGCTAAAGTGGGCCGAGTTAGCCAGGCAAGGAGCTCAGTATGGCCATAGGGAGCAGTTCCTGCCCACGCATGGGGAGCGCTAGCAGCGGCCCAATAGTACCCTGAACTCCATCTCACGGAACAAGAGGAGTGTTGTTTGACCGCAGCAGGACTGGCATATTGCTTACACCGCCTAAAGGGCAGAGGCGGGAGGGAAAGAGCGAGCCAGCGAGGGGAGGGATATTTGCCACACATCACTGGAGCCTGTGGGACAGCTTCCTCCTCTGTGAGGAACTGGCTGCGAATGAGAATCACAGAAGCGTAGCTGATTAACATACAGAGCATTATCGTTCCCTACATTAAAGACATTACGGCGGGGGAAAAAAAAACTTCCCAGACCTTTAATTATAGTACATCTCAATGCCTCTATAAAGTTTCCTAATCGTGACGTTCATATTTTTGCACTCATTATTCCGAGTAGTTTGCATTTTGCACATTTAAATGAGTATGGATGCACAACCAGAGTTATTTTTTGTTGCTTATTTGATAAACAGTGATTTATTCATCGTCAAACATCGAAAACGGTCACATTTTCCTAATTCTTAAATTGTCGTCATTGTGCTCTGTGCTTAGAGACACGTCCTGTTGCCAAGGATACACTCTTGCCAAAGCATTGTGGGACGTGAGCCAATAAACATTTTACCATAATCTCATTAAGAGTTGTTTTTCTTCTTACTATTCATTTCTGGTAAAAATAAAAGCGTAATACGCATACTATAAAGCACAAACAGGCATTCTGAGGATGTACAGTACGCCGCAGGCTGCTTTGTATTCCTGCGCGCAGTCGATAGCATTACCCCCATGTGAGCAAACCACTAATGAGCCTTGTAATTAATACGCAGTCACCACTTACAAGTTGAAAGCCGCAATAACCACGCGGCCACCACTGAAACGTCACTCTCAGTTGTCCTGGCACGGCTGTAATTAACACCAACCCAACAGACACGAAGAGGAAATGGATTCTAAACCAATCCAGTCCGGTGCCGGCCCAGGGCAGAGATGATTAATGTCTCGTTGTTTTAATCGATTAATATCTAGCTTAACATGGGGAAGGCCTGGAGGGAGACTTTATTTATGGCTTTTGAGGATTTGGAGCTGTCAAAAACCTTTAATGGATATATTTGTTTTCCCTTTCTCCGTCTTTCCTGGTTTCTCAGTTTTATGGTTCCAGGCTTGACAAATCTTGTAAATCATATTGGTTATTTTTTATAGCAAAAGGGGTTGATCTATTTACCAGCTTCTAAAAAGCAGAAATTAGGATTAAAGGCCCTTTCACACCAAAAACAAGAATATACAGATAACTACAATGATCGAATTTAGGGTAGCACTTTATTTTACAGTCCTGTTACTCATGTACATACTATGTACTTATTATAGTGATTACAAAAACTAGGTAATAACTAGGTACTAACCCTGAAACTACCCCGAAACCTAACCCTAGTACCCCAATGTAGTTACCTTATATTACCAGTACTTTCATAGGTAAGTACACTGTACGTCTGTAATGTAGTGCAACCAAATGTAGTAATTTGGTTATTATTTACATTATGTAGTAAAAAATCTAAAATTATCTTTATAAAAACCCTAATATGAGGAAAAATTAGGACATTTTGAAACCTTATCCAGTTCTTTTTTTTTTTTTTTTGGAAATGTATGCAAATGAGTGCATGTTTAAATAGATAATGCCTTATTTGCACATATAAATATTTAATGAAACTGGCAGTAGAATAAAAAAAAATGTTTGCAGTTCTTAATGTAAACTATTATAGAATCAACTACAATCAAGCTATGATTATTTTTTTATTTACCCTATTCACCTTGGGTGTCTTGACTTAAATGCTCAAGCTCTTTAAAGTCAGATAATTTTTATTAGTTGTCAGTTTTTATTTATTTATTATTTTACTGTAATTTTTTTTTTCAGCTAAAAAAAAAAATTCTGAAAATTCCCATAATATAATTTCGGTGTTGTTATCATTATAGTTTTGATGTGGAGGTTATTGTTCTTATAGAATTAGAGCAAATTTTTTTTAAACTTTGTAGTTATTGCTATAGTTATTATAGTTATATAGTTATGCTATAGTCCTTAGTGTGACAGAGCCTTAATAAATTAGTAAATGCTATGAAAAAATCAAGGAAATCAAATGGAATTTGGACAAAAAAATTGTAAAATGCCTCTAGGCGACTTTTAACTTTTCTCCACAAATACAGGTACATACAAATAATAAGGATTTTAACTTGCTTTTGGTAATATTGAGTTTTTGTGAGTTTGTGAAGGTGACTAGTCCTTGATCATCAAAATGTGGTGCCCCGACAGGTGGGAGGACACACAATGCTGCCCATTCGCTGGATGCCACCAGAAAGCATCATGTACAGGAAGTTCACGACGGAGAGTGACGTGTGGAGCTTCGGCGTCATCCTCTGGGAGATCTTCACCTACGGCAAGCAGCCATGGTTTCAGCTGGCAAATAATGAGGTATGCTAATTTTATCGGTTTCCATAAAGAAAAACCCATCAAGAAATCTTATTTTTTTTTAGCTGTTTGCTAGCCCTCTGGCTAGCTTTGGTCACACGTTATTAGTAAACCACCACCGCTCTATGACTGCCGTAGGCAAAAGCAAGGTGTAAAGACTCATTGCCTAGATGAGATAAAACAATAAAAGCGTAATGGATACAGAACGTCTGTCCTGGACTAAAAACTGGATCTGGATTGTGACTCCCACAGTCCTGACATTTATGTAGCAATATGAGACACACTCAGTGCTAATTTTAGCATAGATTATGGTGTTTGGTCAAAATAAATGAAGTCTTTTAGCAGGATGACAAAAGAGGTGAAATTAAACAATCGCTGGCTGTTATATTAAGTCATTTGACAGCTATAGACGGTAACTCAAGCTCATCTTGAACATGACTTCTTTCTATGAAATGAACAGGAAGTACACATGTTGAAATGTCATGTTGTTGGCGTATTCATCGCACACATTTTCCCTTGTGTGCCATGTTAATGAGGAACATCGCTGCTTAATTTTCGGCTATTGTTCTCCATGTAACATTTCACAACTAAGGTTTGGATGAACTCCAAACAGCCGCACACACATAAGAGATGCTGCTCCCAAACTATTCCATGTGTCTGAATAGCAAATATTATTATTTACTTTTTCACATAAATCTCATAATTACCACTATTGAACTAAATGTTGTTATGGTACGACAAGAGCCTTATAACATTGTGTTCGCTACTGTGACTGAACTGGGCTTTATGTATTCATTTATGCATTCAAAATGTTGCGACTAAATATTCCCACGTGCAGAAAATGCTGAAAATTATATTGTGAGTGACTGTAGATTATAATAGGAGAAGAGAGTTGTTATAATAAGATAAGTTTATGGGTGAAACCTTATTTCACTCCCAAATTAAAAGGGGGAAAAAAGAAAAAAGAAATAGATTATATTTTTGCATAATCAAAATTAAGGCTGTAATTCTATAATTGTGTGTGTGTGTGTGTGTGTGTAAACTATTTTAAAAATTAATTCTTAATGCAAAATTAAAATTATAAAAATGATAAATAATACTGGTTACATTGTTAAATGCCCATATAGTTGTATTATCATATAATTACAGTAATGATTATCTAATAAGAATCATCATTGGGAATAAAAGCAATTATGAGTTGGACAAATACAATTAATTACAATTAACAATAAACCTAAAAAGATGAAAGTTTTTTTATACAAAATATCTTTTGGAAAATTAATGTATATATAGCAACATTACAGTGATATATACAATATATACACACATTACAATGAAAGAAAACAATAATTACATTTTTAAATATTCATGTACTGTATATACAAAATCATAGAATTACAGTAATGCTAATCTAATAAGAATCAACGTTGTGAATGATGGCAATTATAAGTAGAAAAAATGCAAACAATCATAATAGTCCTACAAGTTATTTTATTATATAGTAGTTATATAAAATTTGCTAAAATATGTAAAATATTATATAAATAGTGCTGTCAAATCGATTAATCGCATCCAAAATAAAAAATTGTTTACATAATATATGTGTATATCTATATAAATATTAATATTTATATATGATTTATTTATAAATAAATGTAAAAATATATTACATGTTTCTTAAGAACATTTATTTACATTTATTTATATATATATATATATACACACACACACACACACACAC
>NW_015548219.1:1284123-1285756 GCF_001515605.1 Sinocyclocheilus anshuiensis | reverse complement strand
AAATGATAATTGATTAATAAATTATTATATGCATTTTATCTGCTCCATAAATAATTCTAGACAACTTATCTGAATTGCTTAAATGTGTAGAATCCACATAAGCTTGTTTTTTATCAACCGGTCAACATTTTCGAATCGTTTCTGAAGACAGTCAGAACCTTCAGAGGTACATTAATTAATTAATTCATATATTCATTTGTGTAATTCATTTGTGTAAGCACTCTTTTAAAACCTCCTAGCTTTTCCACCTTTTTTTCGCTCAAATCGAAACTACTCTGCATGCTGTGCGCATGTGAGACTGTTGCACATATATATATATATATATATATATATATATAATGTAAACACAAGCTTTTATTTTGGATGCAATTAATCACGATTAATCGAGTTGACCGCCCTAATAATATAAATAATATATATTTTCATGAGATTCACAGTTATAAACAGGAATCAGAAGAGAACAGGCACCAGTAATATAAAGCAGAGTCTATGTGAGAAAGTGTGTTCTGTTTTTCTCTGCTGACCAAACACAGCTGGATCTGCCAAAAATACTTAATTCCCCACTTCAGATTCCCAAGCTGTGAAAAGTGAAAAAAGCCACAGCGCTTCCCTCGAAGCTTCAAGTCGCAGCTGGTTTGAGCACTACTTCACACAGAGATTATCAATATCAACTCAGTGAACCATAATCTATAGGTGCTGTGCGATTTATGCAAGAAAGATGTGTGTTTTTGTATTATGCACTGAAGGGGCTTGAATACCAATCACATGCACTGCTTCATATTCTGTTGCCAGAGGGACGGTGGCTACTGTATTGCATCAGAACGTATGTTGTCATTTCTGCCAGTGGAAGAAACTAAATCAAACTTTCAGTCGATAGAACACAGACAGCCACTAGCTGGAGTCAGCGCGGGGAACCCGAGAGGCCACGAACAATCATCTGTCTCTTCTAAAAGTCGATACGAAGCCATCCACAGAGGCAAATATCTTGAGTTTCATGAGATGGTCCCATTTTGCGTATCATAACATACAGGCTGTAGATGGTTTCTCTACAGAAACAGGAAACTGGTAAATCTGAGAATAAGTCTGCTGTACAAAAGAAACACATCAGACAGTTCTTCAGACCAGAGGTGGGTACAGTACCCAAAAACTGTACTCAAGTAAAAGTAAAAGTGCTTATAGAAATATTTACTCAAGTAAAAGTAATAGTCTGTATAGTAACTTGAGTAAGAGTAAAAAGTATCGGATAAAAAAAACTACTCAAATAGTTAGTTACTAATTACTTTGGATTATATACTGTATATCTATAGTCTATTTTTATTTCGATATATAGATAAAATGTATGTTGTATGTATATATATATATATATATATATATAAACACACACACACTGCCGTTCAAAAGATTTTTTATGTTTTTAATATAATTTATTTCAGTGATGCAAATCAGAATTTTCATCAGCCTTTACGCCAGTCTTCAGTGTCACATAATCCTTCCAATATGTTGATTTATTATCAATGCTGTTCTTTTTAGCTTTCTATTCAACAAAGAATCCTGAACAAAATGTCACAGGTTCCAAAAAATATTAAGCAGCAAAACTTTTTCCAACACTGATAATAAATAAATATATTAGAAT
>NW_015548219.1:1281502-1283853 GCF_001515605.1 Sinocyclocheilus anshuiensis | reverse complement strand
TCATACGACTCTGAAAACTAGAGTAACAGCTGATGAAAATTCTGATTTGCATCACTGAATTAAATTATATTTTAAAGTATATTAATTATGTTTTATATATAACCTCTGACACGGAGAAGAGTGAAAACTCCTCACATGACTGCTACCGAACATCTAAACATAACGAAACACTTCTTTCATCTGTTCTGCAAAATGTAAACAAATGTATATTTCTGCAAGCGTAAATATTGTGAAAATATCAATATTAATTATGGCTAGGTTGCGCGACGCTTTGCAGCTAACGCGGGTTTGGTGGGTGTTCATTTCATATAATTAAATGTATAAATTATACATTGTATTTAATGTATAAGGTACCTGTACAACAAACTGGTAATGTCATAGTGGTATCCTGTACTGTAATCGAATGTAGCCTATCTATACCTGTGGAACCGTAGATAGCACACGCGGTGTTCATCTAATAAAGATGTTCATAGCTAGCAAACAACAGCCTTTGCAGATTTGCTTTCAATTGACTGTAGATCCAAAGCCACGTCTTCAATGCTCTTGATGTTCTTAAACTTTGTTACAACTCTGAGAACCGATTCATACGACTCAGCGCGTGCGGCAGGGAACTGAACGAATCATTCAAACTGATTTGCGAATGTATATTTCTGGAAGCGTAAATATTGTGAAAATATCAATATTAATTATGGCTAGGTTGCGCGACGCTTTGCAGCTAACGCGGGTTTGGTGGGTGTTCATTTCATATAATTAAATGTATAAATTATACATTGTATTTAATGTATAAGGTACCTGTACAACAAACTGGTAATGTCATAGTGGTATCCTGTACTGTAATCGAATGTAGCCTATCTATACCTGTGGAACCGTAGATAGCACACGCGGTGTTCATCTAATAAAGATGTTCATAGCTAGCAAACAACAGCCTTTGCAGATTTGCTTTCAATTGACTGTAGATCCAAAGCCACGTCTTCAACGCTCTTGATGTTCTTAAACTTTGTTACAACTCTGAGTGAGAACCGATTCATACGACTCAACGCGTGCGGCAGGGAACTGAACGAATCATTCAAACTGATTTGCGAACCAATTCACTGGTTTGCCAACTGGTTTGATCAAGCCTTTGAACAGAATTGACTCAAAAGAATGAATCATTTGGAATAAATTTAAGCATCTTAAACTTGTATTGCATTAAGATAAAGTAACGAGAGGAGCATCGCCCACAGTAGCGAAGTAAAAGTACCGTTTTTTTCACAAAAATTTACTTGAATAAGAGTAAAAGTACCCATCTTTAAATATACTCTAAAAGTATTAGTTACCCCAAAAATGTACTCAAGTAAATGTAACGAAGTAAATGTAACTCGTTACTACCCACCTCTGCTTCAGACAGTCAGTACTGTCAGCAAGTCCTTTCACAGTATCTGACTGCAGCATACAAGAGAACTCGTGTTACAAATCAGAGCAAAGCTGCATCAGATATGTAAAGTAAAAAAAATGCTAATAGAGTGTAAATAGAATTGAGAAATGAAGCTCTCATTTTTAAAAGCACTTTACATGACTTTGTTCTTGTGATTTCAATATGATTTTAAAAATCCTAAATCTCAGTGAAGAATTGCAGTACCATTTATCCATAGTCCACCAATCAGATATTGCTGTTATGGAAACTACACTCTAAAAAACAACAACAAAAAAAATAACTTTTAAGAGATATTGTATATATATATATATTCTTTTATTCTCAATTTTTATTAAAAACAGTAGAATTTTGAAATTTACTGTACATTTTTAAAATAACTGTTTTCTTTTTTAATATATTATAAAATGTGATTTATTTCAGTTATTGCAAATATGAATTGTCAGCAGCCATTACTTCAGCCTTTAGTGTTACATGTCATGTAATATATTCTAAAATATTCTAATATGCTGATTTGGTGCTCAAGAAACATTTGTGTCATTATTATTGTTTAAAAAACAGTTGCTTAATATTGCTGCTTACTATATTTGTGGAAACCTTAAGGGGTCATATGATGCGATTTCAAGTTTTCCTTTCTCTTTGGAGTGTTACAAGCTGATTGTGCATAGAAAAGATCCCTGAAGTTGCAAAGACTAAAGTCTCAAATCCAAAGAGATATTCTTTATCAAAGTTAAGACTCTGCCACGCGAGAGCGAGAGAGAGCGAGAGAGAGAGCGCGAGCGAGTGAGAGAGAGAGAGAGCGCGAGAGCGAGAGAGAGAGCGAGTGAGAGCGCGAGAGAGAGAGAGAGAGCGCGAGCGAGCGAGCGCGCGAGAGAGAGAGAGTCACATCACAGTGGAGTCAGCTGTCTTAACCATGGCTTGTGTACTGCACACACATACA
>NW_015548219.1:1279138-1281431 GCF_001515605.1 Sinocyclocheilus anshuiensis | reverse complement strand
ATTCAATCTTCAAATTAATGTACAAACAACATAAAGACAGTATATTTTTAATATTTGTTTAATGGCATCCTTTTTTATGACCAGGCCAGTATCACTGATACCAATTAATGCTGATTTCTCTATAAAAAAATTTAACATCACATTATAATTAAGAGCTGTCAATTTTAACATTTATTAGACTTTAAAAATAATTTCTAATTTAAGTGAACTTAAAACAATCTTCACATAAACCCATTAACTTACAGGCCAAGCTTAAAATGCAATGCTCAAGTTTATAAAGTATGTAACAGGAGTTCTTGGCCTGGAAAAGGTTGAGGACCCCTGCAATAGAATATTTATCAAGTAATTCCATTCTCCGCCCTCCATGTCTTTGCAGGTAATCGAATGCATCACACAAGGACGTGTGCTGGAGAGGCCACGGGTTTGTCCCAAGGAAGTGTACGACATTATGCTGGGATGCTGGCAGAGAGAACCACAGCAGAGGTTGAACATCAAAGACATCCAGAAAATTCTTTATGCCTTGGGCAAAGCCACACCTGTCTACCTAGATATCCTGGGCTAGTGTTTGTTGGGAATATGTGTGGATGTCTGTCTGCGTCTATCCATCGGAGGAACGAACAACCTGGGATTTACCCAAAACAACACTGTCAGACACCTAAGCTGTCAATTTTAACATTTATTAGACTTTAAAAATAATTTCTAATTTAAGTGAACTTAAAACAATCTTCACATAAACCCATTATAACAAATGTCATATTTAGCTACCTGTGCCCCTCAGCAGAAATATACAGAAACTTAATAAAGTTATCAAACACTAAATTCTAGACTAAATACAGATGAATCCTTAAAGCTATAAAAGTTATTGATTTCCTCTTTTTTCTTTTGTTCTTGATGAACAGACATCACAGCAGCTGGTTATTAGCGTATTTGCCTGCTATTGCAAGAGCTGCAGCTGTTGAATGTGACACAGATCTGACACACATTGTATTTTCTCTCAAGTCTCTTTACCTTTTCTGACCCACTTCAGGTCGGACCCATTTCAGTCTCTACTAATGAACTGACGAGTTGAATCGAGTGTGTTAGATGAGGGAGACAGTGCCGGTGTTCTGACGATTTGTGCTACCCACTCATATTGTGCTACCTCCCATTAAGCAGATAGGTAGCGAAAAATGCTACCCATAAGATTGTATAAATACTTACAGGCCAGGCTTAAAATGCAATGCTCAAGTTTATAAAGTATGTAACAGGAGTTCTTGGCCTGGAAAAGGTTGAGGACCCCTGCAATAGAATATTTATCAAGTAATTCCATTCTCCGCCCTCCATGTCTTTGCAGGTAATCGAATGCATCACACAAGGACGTGTGCTGGAGAGGCCACGGGTTTGTCCCAAGGAAGTGTACGACATTATGCTGGGATGCTGGCAGAGAGAACCACAGCAGAGGTTGAACATCAAAGACATCCAGAAAATTCTTTATGCCTTGGGCAAAGCCACACCTGTCTACCTAGATATCCTGGGCTAGTGTTTGTTGGGAATATGTGTGGATGTCTGTCTGCGTCTATCCATCGGAGGAACGAACAACCTGGGATTTACCCAAAACAACACTGTCAGACACCTACAACATGGGGATGGACTTAAGTGCCTGCTAATCCTTTCGATACACTGGATAACAGTCTTTAAAAAGCACTTTTACATTTTGTTTACCTGCATATAAAGATGTACAGTTCTACTGCAAGAAGAGGAGTCTCCTTTCTTTATTTCTTTCGTTTTTCTTTTCGTTTTGGTAAGAACAGCCTACTTTTAAACTCTAAAAAAGGAATAATGGACAATTCCCCCTAAAGTATGAAAAGGACCCATTTCAGTCTCTACTAATGAACTGACGAGTTGAATCGAGTGTGTTAGATGAGGGAGACAGTGCCGGTGTTCTGACGATTTGTGCTACCCACTCATATTGTGCTACCTCCCATTAAGCAGATAGGTAGCGAAAAATGCTACCCATAAGATTGTGCTACCAGCATGTTATTCATGTGGTTTGAGGCTTTTTTAATGTCCATAACTACCCCTACCCTAAACCTACCCACCCATACTCTTACCCTAAATTTACCCTTAAAGGCACAATATGTAAGATTTTTTTATTAAAATATCCAAAAATCACTAGAACAGTTTTATATATTTTGCTGACATGTGTACTTACATTATCCCAAATGTTTCGAAGAATGTTTAAATCCAGAGAAATAAGCAATTTTAACTAGTGACACGGACCGTGTCCATAGTGTCATTGTGTCGCCTGCCAATG
>NW_015548219.1:1237615-1278614 GCF_001515605.1 Sinocyclocheilus anshuiensis | reverse complement strand
TAGGAAAAAAAAGTTTTTTTTTTTTTTTTTTCCGTTTCCTGACTGCTTGACAACTCTCCCAGTGGTTACTTGTTTTTCATTTTATAAATATATATATTTTTAATTTATTTTTCTTTTTCCAAGTGTGGATGTATGCCATGTTTCTTGCTAAGGGTATATCGGCTTTTGGATATGACTGCTCACCGTTGCCATGTCAGATGATTGGCAAGGACTTTAAAAAAAAAAAAAGCCTTACTGCGCTCTGATTGGCCGGATCTTCTCTTTGACGCTACAGGAAGTATCCAACAGGGCTTTTAAATATTCTGAGGAGCTTTTTAGTGAATGGATTAACTTGAAGGAACCACCAATCAATACAAAGGAGTTTATTTAAAAAAACAACAAAAAAATAATGTATATAATGTAAATTTCTGTGTCACAAGCGACAGTATGTTAACTTATTTCATTTCCTGATTAGATGATTTTAGTTTTACCTTGGCGTGCTGTTACGGTGAGTGAATTCTATAAATATTTTGATAATATTTTAATGTTTTTTATTTTTCCACATGTCCATAGAATGTATGTTGATATTTCTAAATTAGCTTTCTTTCATTTCCCCCCTTGTTCGGTTTGGATGCAACCAAGAGCTAGAAAACGGTTAGCGTTTTCATGGTGGAACACACCACAAAGGGAAAATCATGAGACGTAGCCTCGCTCCTTGTATTCCAGAGACCATTTTCGTCTGAAATGAATGTAACAGAAAAGGTAGATTTATTTCCCAAAGCAAGTTCATCAGTCACGGCGTCATCTAACTACGCCTTTGTTTCTTTGGTTGTTTTGAATACGCACCCTCTAGTGGCAAAAAAATACATATTGTGCCTTTTAAACAATACAGATATATTTTTGGTAGCACAATCTGATAGGTAGCATGTTTTGTCCAGGCTGCTCCAGGACAGTTTGGAAAACCATTTCAGAGACATGTTCTTGGGAAAATCATGAGACATAGCCTCGCTCCTTGTATTCCAGAGACCATTTGCTTCTGAAATTAATGTAATAGAAAAGGTAGATTCATTTCTCAAGCAAGTTCATGCCCAGAAAATACTCATATTCCATTCATTAACCCTCATTGCATTTATGAATTGTGATTATGCTTCTTTGCAAACATATTATATCGTCCTTTCCCTTACTTAATAAAAGAGAGATGGTTAAGCTATCTGGAAGAACTAGCATGTGCAAACTTTTAAAAATATATATTTATGTGCTAAATTCCATAAGAATCACTGTCCTTTTTCTTAAATGTGACTCATATATAACATATTACATGCATGCACAGTTTTAAGGAAGCTTAATCGCCTTTTTGGTAACTTCATGCCTTAACTGACTACGACATTGCATGTAGTTTCTTTCATGATTTGATATGAAATGATACAGGCTACAGCGCACGCCTGCGCCTTTGTGCATGCAATTGAAGAGCACGCGCTGCGAGCACAGTACAGTTTCCGTGCTCGTTTGACTCGCGCCTGGCGCTGAAGTGAAGTTGGAGCGCGTGTCTGAAATGTCTCCGGTGTGATGTGGTCATAAAGACGTTCTGCGTCTGAATAAATGCACTTCTTGTTAAGAAAAAAGAGACAGAAGCCCGCCCCTGCGTTAACGGCATTAAATAATTTTAACGCATTAAACTGAAAAAATGTATCGCCTGCGTTAACGTGCTAATTTTGACAGCACTAATATATATATATAAAAAAATATATATATATATATTATAGCTGCTAATGGAGTCATCAAAATATAATAGAAGAGAGTCCATAACAATGTTTTGGATTCTGTCAGGTAATAAATATTCTTTTCTCCCCATTGTTTTACAATAGAAGACTGTAAACACAATCATGGGATAACTTAATTGTGTATTCAAGATGGAGCTTTCCTAAGACTAAAGGGCTTATTTGGAACATTCTTCATTTATTCTGAAGTGACATTTGGATTTTATTGTAATGTGTTCTCTCGTTCACTCTCTCTTGCACAGTTTTGCTGGTTCATGCTTTTTATTCAAGGTGATCTGTGGCTCAGTTGTTTGTCTGATGATAAATCTGTAATCACTGCACGTGGAGTAAATCAGCTAAGTAAACTTTAGTTTAACTTTGGCTGCAGATGTGTGCAAATGATTCTTGAGCATACAATCCGTGACATTTCAAAAATTCATCCTGAATTTTGCTTAACTCACACATATTAACAACGTAACATTAATATGTATTTCATGTGTATCCATGAGTGCTCACTTTGACTCTCACAACTTTATCCCAACCAAACTATTACCAAAAGTGAAAATTGTAAAAACTTTCCTGCTTTTCCCAGCTCCCTATCAGGAACCATGACTTAAATTGCTGTTCGAGGAAACCTGCCCATCACAGTTCGACAGAATACATTTGCGCTTAACTATAATCTCACCCTTCACATCAGGAAAAATTCATGGCGCAGAGGAATGACTTGAACATTTGTTGATCTTGTTGTGTTGTTTTTTTTCTGCTTCCCACAGTGGCCAGATAATTCTCTCCACATCTATGACAAGGGGGAAATTGCAAAAGTCTTTCAATAACACCGCCAGCGATGTGCTTACGTGTGATAAGATGCTTCTCATTTTGATATTCTCGTCGGCTGCAGGGCCCTGCTGCAGATATTCACTGACTTCACACTTTTTCCCAAGCTTTCGTGCAGGAAAGTAACAGAGGATATTTACCCTGGTATGGGTACCCAAATGCTTGCTCAAAAGGTTTGAGGTTTATCAATTAAACAGTTGCACCTGCATCCCGGACGGGCCCCCAATTCGAGAATTAATTTCAAGAACAGTCCTCTTTACTGAATGTAATTTCTGCAAATCTTTCACTGATGTGGCATACCAGATTTTACATGTCAATTGTAGTACATAGTGAGCATTCACGCTGAATTAGGTTCTAATTAGAAGGAAACGGACAAAATGTCACTTTTGGCAATGACGCCAATTCCCAGCTTTCCTGTAGAGAGACAAGACTTGGAGAATGCATGTGGGGATAATTTCAAAATATGAAAATTATATGTTAACATGAACAGGCTATTATTTATTTGGTCTTTGTTCAACCTCTTTTTCAGTGTGGGCAATTTTCTGTAAAAACCTTTCTTACCCACTCAAATTTCTCTAATAAAATACTGGTTTATTCAAAAATTAAACATTATTATTATTAGCACTAGTTGCAGTTTTTAGCAATTTTATATTCATTTTATCATTTGAACATTGTCTGGGCATTCATCTTATGACCGTCTTGTGAAACCAGGTTTATACCCTCATGCTTCTCACCATGTGTATGTTGCAACAAAATGTAACAAAACTGCATTTAGTTCTTACACGTTTCCCAGAGGACTAAAGGTTGTGGCTCACTGTTGTGAATCGGTCGAGGCAGCAATTACTGAAGATTATTTGAGTCATTGGGTACATAACTGTGACTAACAGGGTTGAAAGAGTCAAACATTTCTCTGTGGTTTACTCGGTGAGACCGATCGTTGCTCAACGAGCTGTGAAAGGTGGATTATACAAACGTGGCAAGGAGAGGTGGGGTGGCGTTAGCTGTGGGGAGGCTGTATCTTTATCACCTGAAGCCGTCGGAGAACAGGCGTGAACTGAATTAGTCGTTTCTGTAAATGAAAGGACATGAGCTTGTGAGCCACAGCTGGTTTGGAGAGGGGGATCAGACGAGAAAGAGTGTGACAGCAGGGTGACGGTATGGCAGCTCCAGGGGTTGCCGTGCCTCTAATGACTTCACCTTGCAGAAATGGGTGGAAATTACCAATGAAATGAGTTTTTGGCTGGGGCTTTTAGATATCCCTTAAATATGATGGCCAGTCTTTCGGTAATCCCCCTGAGGCAGAGGAGAGAGGTGTGTGTGGTTGTGTCGGTGTGTGTGAAAAAGCGAGTGGTAGGAGAGATGAATTAGTGAAGGTCACACACTAACAGAGTGGATAGAAGTGCCACAGCGCTGTCTGTTGGCAGGCTAACAGAGTTGAGTTAAGCATTCAGAGCTGTGAGGCAAGCAGAATCTCCCTCTCTCGCTTACCGCCGCCATGGCAGCGAACAGGCGCAGGGTGATTGATGAGAGGTTTAAGACCTTAATCATGAGGAGAAGAAGCGAGGCAGGAAGCTGGAACATTACGTCTGGAATGAGCTCTCTTTCAGCACTTCATAACCCTGCAGAAGGGCTGCAGCAACTCGGCACTGTCACGCTTCGCTGCTGATCTCAGATCAGCCCTCTCCTCATCCATTTATCCTACCTTCTGTGGGCTTGATTTACCAAAGCATTTAATGCATGCAAGGCTGCCTTACTGGGGCAAATTGAAGAAGAACAAATATAATTGCCCAATCACCTGCTAAAATGTTGCTAAAATCAGATGCTGGCAAAACGTTTTAACACATTATGTGTTAACTTTTTACCCGAATTACTGCCTTTGAAATATTCCGTTTTGAGCACTCGGAGGCAATACTAATCCAAGCGTAGCTTCTTTAGAAACCAGTAACAACCCCATCAAATTAGCCGACCAGTTTTTGAACTCATTTAGCACCCCGGCACTTGATGTGGCCACCTGGAGCAATAATCCCCAAGAGATACAGTCACACTGAATATCTTACTGATTGAATCTGTTATCCCAAATTGTTGTCGCTGCAGATATTCAGCTGTCACTGTGGCTCACATAAAAAAATGCTATCCATTTTTTGCCTGCAGGAAAAAACTCATTTTCATTTCCTTCAAAACATTTAATTAAAGATACTTATCTGATTTGAAACCCCACTCCTAAATTACAAATGAGACTACCAGAACAAGTCCTTATCTACCTCCAGTGCATTGCCGCTTAAGTACTCTTAATGTACTCTGGAAAGAAGCAGTTCCAAACTTGCGGTCGATTCATGGCACGCTCTGCTGATGATATGAATAACAATGGTAATGTTTTTATACATCTGAAGTAGCAACATCCCTGAGAAAGGGCCAGCTGCATTTTGAGAGCCTGACTCAGCTCACGCTGCAGTTGCTGTATACTCTGGGCACATGGACAAGCATGTGAATCTTGTTACTTAGAACCTAAAGTGATCTATAGTTTAGGCCGGCAGATCTCCTGAGCTGTGGGAAAAGCTGAACCCGCTTTCAAGGACAGTTGTGCATTTAACTCAGAAAGCCCGGCCAAATGCAACTCCGGTTTTCTTTAAAAGGGAGGTTAAAATTGACTGCGGCATTAAGACTTCAGATGGGGATGTCACCCCAGAGCAATCTCCTGCACTGTCAGCAGACTTTGACATCTAGATTAACCTTGCTGCTGTGAGCGTGCTGACGGCTCTCATTGGGATGCAAGAAGCATCTCGGATCTTATATTCCAAATGTACCTTGGCCCCCTCTCTCCTTGTTTGAAAAGGAAAGCAGGAAGCATGTGCCAACACATACACACTGATCCAAGGGAGGTCCTTATGTGTGTCCGTGTGGGAGGGGATGTTATCGCTTTTGGAACGGAAATGTTGAACAAATGGTGATCTATCCCAGACTTCCCCGAGTTTTCCAGTCCACCAGCAAGCAAAAGATACACCAAAGGGCCTAGGTGGATATCTTAAGTCTCTTTCAAGTCTTTTTCAACAGAACTGCTTTATTTCCTAATAGAGACTACGGCCTTTGTTCCACAGAAGAATGTGTGTCAATCACAACAAAAGGGGAGTGAGCTCCTTTGAGCTCTTGCTCAGTCGCTAAAATGTATTATTACTCTTAATGTACTCTGGAAAGAAGCAGTTCCAAACTTGCGGTCGATTCATGGCACGCTCTGCTGATGATATGAATAACAATAGTGATGCTTTTATACATCTGAAGCAGCGATATCCCTGAGAAAGGGCCAGCTGCATTTTCAGAGCCTGACTCAGCTCACGCTGCAATTGCTGTATACTCTGGGCACATGGACAAGCATGTGAACCTTGTTACTTAGAACCTAAAGTGATCTATAGTTTAGGCCGGCAGATCTCCTGAGCTGTTGGAAAAGCTGAACCCGCTTTCAAGGACAGTTGTGCATTTAACTCAGAAAGCCCGGCCAAATGCAACTCCGGTTTTCTTTAAAAGGGAGGTTAAAATTGACTGCGGCATTAAGACTTCAGATGGGGATGTCACCCCAGAGCAATCTCCTGCACTGTCAGCAGACTTTGACATCTAGATTAACCTTGCTGCTGTGAGCGTGCTGACGGCTCTCATTGGGATGCAAGAAGCATCTCGGATCTTATATTCCAAATGTACCTTGGCCCCCTCTCTCCCTGTTTGAAAAGGAAAGCAGGAAGCATGTGCCAACACATACACACTGATCCAAGGGAGGTCCTTATGTGTGTCCGTGTGGGAGGGGATGTTATCGCTTTTGGAACGGAAATGTTGAACAAATGGTGATCTATCCCAGACTTCCCCGAGTTTTCCAGTCCACCAGCAAGCAAAAGATACACCAAAGGGCCTAGGTGGATATCTTAAGTCTCTTTCAAGTCTTTTTCAACAGAACTGCTTTATTTCCTAATAGAGACTACGGCCTTTGTTCCACAGAAGAATGTGTGTCAATCACAACAAAAGGGGAGTGAGCTCCTTTGAGCTCTTGCTCAGTCGCTAAAATGTATTATTCAACCTTGTTCCACTCTCTGGTAAACTGTGGGAGAAAGTTGTTTAACCAAGGTGATTACTACAAGGTAGTTCCAACTTTGAGTGAAAAGTTATTTCACCTGTAATTGTTTCTTTTCACTTGTGCCAGATAATGACTGTAACCTTGTTGGTCAAAGCTCAGTATCTAAACAGCATGATGATTAGTCCTCAACCCTTTTGTCGGCCAAGTTTGTAAAATAAACTGCCAGTTGTCAACTCAATAAGGAGCCAATAAGTCACTTTTTCCTTTCTAGCAGAAGCCTTTTGAAATATCTTTGTTGCAGTATGCTTGTGTATAAGATTTTTGCTGCTGGGGGAAAAAAGCCTTAGCTACTCCCTGCCTTGCCAAGATGTTGTTGATGAAAACATCAGCTTAAACCAGGCTGGTTCTCTGATCCGCTAGTCTAGCTGGACTGGGAGATCAGCTAAGACCAGCTAACCACCTTAGGAGTTATTTTTTACTACATGATTGTAATTCTGAAGGCACTGTTTATAACACTGCTGTTAACTCATGGTTCCTACATCCCACCAGTGATCTGAAGTTTCAGAGGCAAGCGACTGTGAGCCTGGGAAACACTCAGAGCTTTGACTCGAGTACCAGCTGCTGAGAAACAGCTTTAAATATCTTCATTAGCGGCATGGCTAACAGTAGAACACCCCTGCAGTGTTAAGAGGGTGCTAGCAGGGACCTACCCATACAATAACCCGACTAAAAATAGCGTTGCGAGAAGGATGGATGGAGTGGGGCGGTGAGTTTGTAACTCATGCTGCCTATCTAGGCTCAGAGCTTGGGTGACATTTCAGATCACAGCTCGTCTGCACTAGTTCTGCTACCCACAACGCCATACGTTTAAGTCAGACTACTGCAAACTAGCCTCTTACTGCAGCAAACAAGAACATGTTTGAGTCACCATTATAGTGCGACATCTGGCCTTTCAGTATCAATGAAATCTATCACAACAGAGCTGACTTAATAGTTCGCGACACGTTTAGTGCATTTAGTACATAGCCTTGATAATGCATTTCATGAGGTCAGAACAAAACATAAACAGGAAGGTGGTGAAATATGTGTCAGTGTCTCCTTGTGTTCTTTTATTGGTGCATGTAATGCTAATTACTTAAATCTTAAGTCATTCTTAAGTGACAAATAAGTGATAAATCTTGTGATGAAAGCCATAGATAGATAGTCTATTTCAGTGGTTCTCAAACCTCTCCATGAAGTACCTCCAGCACTGCACATTTTGTATGTCTCCCTCATCTATCACACCTGATTCAACTCTTCATCAGCTCATTAGTGGAGACTGCAAGGCCTGAAGTGGGTGTGTCAGATATAGGGAGACATACAATGCGTGCAGTGCTGGGGGTACTTCATGGAGAGGTTTGAGAACCACTGGTCTATTTGGTATTTAAAGCCATAAGGAACTATGTTAGGAATCACACTAGGAGTATATGCACACACTTGTTCTATCTTCTATCATGCCATCTGACCACTTAGCTTTATTATTTGTGAATCAGGGAAAAATGAGCGGGAAATTGTGTAGGTCTGGAATGGATATGCCATATAGGTGCATCTCAATAAATTAGAATGTCGTGGAAATGTACATTTATTTCAGTAATTCAACTCAAATTGTGAATCAGTCTGTGTGCATTTCATTTATTTAATACACGAGTTTCACAATTTGAGTTGAATTACTGAAATAAATGAACTTTTCCACGACATTCTAATTTATTGAGATGCACCTGTATACAGACAAACACTGCAGTAGAAGCATAGGAAGTATTGTCGTCCCACTCTTGCAGTGCTAAATCCAATCGACGCTGCGAAATCCACAACAGGAACTAACATTTCCAACCTTGTTTTAAAAGCCGAACCTCAGCTATATTAAAGTCTGCAGGCAACAGGATTCTCATCCAAACATTATGACTCACCGTGTATTGTTTTGTCCATCTTTTCATTTCTCAAACATCCTGGCCCTCCAGGTAGTGGACTTGCACTTGAAAACTAGATGTCTGAGCTGACTGCGCGATCTTATTGTGATGGTGCCTGGGCTCCATGCGGAAAGACCGGACAGGGATCTGGAATGCAGGGAGAGGATATAGAATCCTAATCACGTATGCGATTGGACTCTGTGTTTCCAGTAACCCATATTGGCGGAAGAGAAATATATTACCAGTAGGCTGTATTGCAGCAGCCTCAAATTCATGTCTACAACTTTAGTTTTTCACTTTTTTTTTAAATGGACACTTTGTTCATTGACGCCTTTGGTATTGATGTCATATAAGCAGCATATACTGTAAACAAGGATAAGAGATTCATTAAACCATGTTAAAAGAAACTCATATTACACATTAGCAATATCTGTGTGTGTCACTATAATTGTTAGTATTCATCTTTCAACCTAATATATTTCTCTTCCTGTGAATTGTGTGTGAGAAAAATCTGTTGCAATATTAAACTATGGGAGACATTTAAGCTACACATCTGTACGCATCTGTTTATAGAGTATATGTGGTCTTTTTCATCTGGACTAACGTGAGAACAGCAGTTGGGCGATGTCGAGTTCAAATGTCTGAATATTTATGTGTGACGAGTGCAGATATTTTGTGTTTTCATTGCCATGAAGCTGTGTACGGTTTGAAAAATAATAACTTTGTGACACCCTCTGGCATCCACGGTAATGTATTTTCCATCTGAGAAGACCTAGCTGAAGTGCTGACTTTACTATTTCTCTTGAGTATTTCTTTCATCTTGTCCGAACCCTCGTTAGAATGATGAAGGGACGAGGTGTGAAAAAAAAATCTCACAGTTTCTCTATTTGTAACTCATCGTTAATCCACCTGTGTTCCGTTTACTGATCCATCTATAAACTAAAAACAGCTGTAACTAACTATGTATCCTATGATGATTTATGTAGACTTATTCTATAAATAAATAAAAAAAATACACTTTCCTCTGTGTGGTTTTAAATATTTAAATATATATATTTTATGCACACACACACACACACACACACACACACACACACACACACACACGTGTGCGTTACTCCAGTCTTCAGTGTCACTTTCTAATTTGGCAAAGCAATATTTTTTATATTATTTTAGAAAATAGAAAGTAAAGAAAAACATTTATTTGAGATTTATTTATATGAGACTTTTTTTTTTTTCAATAATAATGTTAAAGTCTTTATTGTGACCTTTATACTTTTTATTTTTTTTATATTTTTTTTATGAATACAACTTCATATTATCCTATAGTAGTGGTTGAGAGAAAAAAAAAGAAAGAAAAAAAACTGATACTATTAGAACAGACCTGCCTCCACATTCACTGTTGTCACCAGTTGTTGATAACATTTTTACATTAATGTCACTTTTGAAGCTGTACAATGCCTGAATTACAGCACAAAGTCATCTGCGCAAACAGGGCACCTTTTCTGTCTCCTCAAACCCCTTTAGCCACTTTGCCATCTGACCTTGAGAGAAATTACTGTCTCCCCATTCACACAGCAGGCCGGAGAACATAATATAGCTACTGCTGCCATCACAGCCATATATTATGTGCACCCAAATCACTCTCCGTAAACGACAACCTGTCTCCAGGGTGGAAAAGAGGAGGCAGTTATCTCCTCCATACCTGCAGTGTGGCGATAACCTCTTTAGTCGTGACCTTTCCAGACAATGCTGTGTAAAGCACAGTCCTCTTTTAACCCCTAAGCAGTAGCGTTGTTCAGAGACAATAGCAAATTAGACCTTATTTGATGCCCTGGGTAACTCACAAGACTGACGGACCTATTTTTCATAATTATTTATATGGGATTCATTGGAGCACTGCATACTAAAGGAAAAATTAATAGCCTTGTAGTGGCATCATCTTTCATCTCTATGAACCAATAGCTCAAGCAAGCATTACTATTGCACTATTACTTTTCTAAGCAACCAGACTTGTGATTTTGCATGGAGCATAAAAAAACAAGCATAAAAATCCCATGGACTTACACTGAAAGAAGCATAACCCAAGCAAACACATAACAATGCACTAAAACGTAATAAAAAATAAATACAATATTTACAAATAAAATAAGGTCTAACAGTGATATTCAATAACACAGCATTGTTATAAATATAGATACATTATAAATTAATGTCTAATTTGTATGAATTAAATATGGCTTCATCCTTGTAAAGCTGTGTTTTGTTGTTTGATTAACATTAATGATACAGCAGCAGGTATTTATAGGCTGCTGTCCCTTTAAGACTGAATGCACTGATTCAATATAATGATACACATCCTACTTCTTTCCATTTACAATCATTTTACTTGTGTTATACCCAGTACCAGATACGCAGAGTACGCAGTGTGCGTAGGGCACCAACTCCCAGGGGGCCACCATCCAGTTGCTCAAAAAATAAACTTTTGTTCTATATTAATATTAAAATTAACATATACATAAAAATATAAACATGAACACATATACACATATACATATACATATACATATATATATATATATATATCTCTATCATTATAAAAAAATAATTTTACGGTGAACGCAGGAGACAGGATAAGCACACGTGACGCACCATTCCTGCATCCGAGACCGCTCGCACCTCGTGTTTGCGGCTGAATGCAAATGATCATAATTGATGGACAACTATATCTGTGAAAAGACATCAGCAGTCCGGCTCAGAGAAAAGAAAAAGAAAAAAAGATGAAGCCTGTGCATCACTTTCAGGTACATTCATAATCCCGTGAAACGTTTTTAGCTGTTGACATTAATAATGTGTTTTAATGTCGGTAATAATTTAACCACCAACAATGCATCTAATATTCTTTCTGAGTTTCCATGTTCCCTTACGAAAATTAGCCATGGTTTTACTACGAATAAAACCAAAAAATCATGGTTCTTGTAGCCATGTTAACCACAAATTAACCATGGTTTTGTTACTTCAAATAATAGTTTACAATGAAGTATTAGGATAATAATTTGTGTGGTTATAAAAACAGACCTAAGCCAACAACAGCCTTTCAAATTACTTAAAATGCATTATATAAAAACAATGTGGCAATATGATTGGTTAATTAATAATTATATGGTTTTATTGAATAACTCCGTTGAAATACATAATGTAATACAAAATAAACAATTTATGTACATTAAGCCTACATATTATTACAAATGCCTGTAAAGGGCACCAATGGCCTGGTAATTGCTGCTATTACATTTCAGGACGATCAAATCGTCAAATCATCAAATTGTTTAATATCGACCAAACATTTAGGCTAATTCAAATATCCACTTTATCTTTCATTTTTGGCCAACTTTTTGCGATAGAAGTGTTACAGCCTCTATAATTTCTTCAACAAAAACATGTGGACATCACAACCCTTACAAAAATTAACCATGGCTTTATCATATAGTAAAACTGCTTAATTTTCTTTTGCGTGATTTCTGAATGTTTGAGACTATAAAATCAATCAGCCAACTATATTAATAAAATTGTAGCCATAGGTAACTGTCTAGAGCTACAATTGTAAATTTGTAAATAATATAATTTAATTACTATTTATTTATTTACTTTTATATTTTATTAACGTTCTATTTTAACCCCTACAGTACGTTTTTTTTTTTACTTCCATAATATTTGACGGAGGGGGCACAATAATACAATTCTGCTTAGGGCACCCATTTGGCCAGCAGCGCTGGTTATACCGCCCACTTACAGTTTACCCAAAAAGATTTTGACCACCTGGGTTGCCAGTTTGTCGAAAACATAGCATACTGCAGTCATGGAATAGAGCAAACGAACTGGATGAGAGATCGCAGATTCTACCCGAGCTAAAAAGCCTCGGAATCCATCTAAAAAGCTCTATGACCACAGGCAAATACGTTATACTGGCCACTTACAGTTTACTCAATTTTTCGACGGCCTGGGTAGCCAGTTTGCAAAAAACTCAGCATACTGCTGCGCATGGGAGTGAGCAAACGAACTGGATCAGAGATTGCAGATTCTACCCGAGATAAAAAGCCTCAGCATCTATCTACAAAGCTCTATGACCATAGGCAAATTAAAACGCGGATAAATTTACACATTGGTTTACAGTATAAGGTTTGTCGTCTTCCACTGTCAGTTGTGCTCGTTCGTGTTCTGACACCCAATCTGACAACCTGTGTGAGCATTGAGTCTGAGGAGGAGGGGCAGGAGAAACAATATTTGGAATTTAGACTGTATTACCCTTTTCAACCACTAGCTGTCATTATTATATACAGCTGTCATTATTATATACTGCAGTGTGTTTATGAGAATACTTGCCAAGGGGGGTATTTTGAGATAATTTTATGTGCATATGTCCATTCAAGAGCAAGGAGACGCGAAAGAGAACTGAATTCTGTGTTCGCACTCTGTCTGAATCTTGGCTCTCTATGTGCATACTTTGAGTGTGTGCGCACAGAAAACAGCTTGCGAGTACAGAATTCTCTTTCACCACTTCTTGCGCTTGAATGGTTTAACATTGCCTGAATGTTCAAACTGGCAAGACTTAGAAACACATGCATCAGTCTGTGATGGTTAAACTTTGCAACTAATCCATAAATCACATGCATGCCGAACTGTGAGATAGGGCTGTCAAAATGGATGATAAACTAAATTCGAATTTTGTACTTAAATATTATCAATATTTGAATTATATTCGAATTTAAATGGCATAATTTCAGTTAGGGGGAAAAGAGCTTTTGGCTTCTCTTCTGAGGCCACAAGAGGGCGCATCGAGCAAAATATTACTAATGCACATTTATACAAAGCAATAAAATTAAAAAAAGTGCATAATGTTTAAAATAATGTTTTTAATGTTACCAAATATAATTAATTAAGATACTTAAACAATTAGAAACAAAACAGCATCATGTAAGGATGGTGTGACAGCACAGCTGTTGACCTATGTATGTATAGTTTAATACAAAGGACCGAAAACCAATCCAAGAGTACTTTTTTAAATTTAAAAACATGACATGCAGTGGGATGGGGTATTACATTCGAATGTGGACTTTGAATGGGATGGAGAATTGCATTTGAATGTGGATTTTTATTTTAAATTTGACAAATATCTGACATTCAAATTTTTATTTGACAGCCCTACTGTGAGAACTGGTCTGTACGGATTACGGATCAACTACGATCCACTGAACATAACCAGAGAGCAATGCATTAAAATCCACTTAGAATACCTTAGCAATGCCTTGACGAAGACTCGGAACATCCGAAAAACTAGCAACATACTAAAAACTCAAAACACTTCAGCATTATGTCACTGTTTTGCACTGACAGCCTCAACTCATATTTTCATCCAAAAACTCTGAAAATGCCACTGAAAAAACTGTGTATCAGGTGCTTCATGTAAATTAATGTTGTTTGCAAACTGTGTTGAGTGATAATTGTAGCTCAAAGATGCAAAATTTTATATGGTTTAGTGTTACTAATTGTAATTTTATGTTTATGTATTGCAGATCCAAAAAGAGAATAATGAAACCAGGACATTATCTACCATGATTCAGCACTGCATCAGTGCAAGGGCAGCCATATTCTCTTCCCAGGGGTCGCCATTCTCTTTCCGAGTTCTGTGTCTAAGCTTCACTGTAGAAAGAGGAACAAAAGGCAATACAAAGAGTCAGAAACAGTCAGTCATTTTTTGAAACACACACTATTTCAAATGAATCATCTAAAATATGCTACCTGTCAAATCTTGATTGGTTCCTCGTTAATGAGGTCGCCCTTCCCGTCTCTGATTCAGGCGTTAAGGCGTGATTGATAGCTGTAAATCTTTTTCTGAGGATCTCCTGCCATCGTCCTGACCCAGCGTAAAAGTGAGAGACAGCACTTTAATAGATCTCTAATTTACATGCAGGCCGCAGAGCCCTTCGTCTTTAATTAAGACAGTGTGAGACCGTCTTGAGGAATGAACATGACACGTCTCTCATGCTGCACACCAGGCGATTGAAGATAAGATAAAGTCGACCTGCCAGTCTAAATCCATAATGACCCCATTCTTCACTTTCACCTCTTGAATGCCTGCCTTCTGTGGTGGGAAAGACAACTTTTATGGAGTGTCTTTGAAAAGCTTTGCATAGTAGGCAAGTAAACAAAAAGTCAAACACATTGCAATTCTGTTTGGTGGCACTAGTGGTAAATAAATTCACCTTTAACATCTCAAAGGCCTTTATAGAGTGTTGCTAATCAGAAAAGTTAATTTTGCATCTTTGGTTTGTTGTTGTTTCATTTGCTAGTTTATCAATGTACTTTTCATTCACAGCCACTCCTTCTGATTCCCAACAAGACTTCAGTCAATTCATCTCACCATGGAACTCCCAGTGCACTGGCAGGCAACTGTGAATCAGACCAGGCCTGTGTCGGTGCAATTTACAGATCAGACATTACAAACACCATGCAAGTCAGACTGGTAATGAATTATGCAGACAGGGTGCGTTGACAAGCCTTTGAATGTTGGAAAGGAGGGTGAAATGCGGCATCCTCTTGGGTGCACACTGCACAATGGAGACGGAGTTGTTGCACGCAAGTGACAGGGGATGTGTGTGCAAAGCATCAATGATGGTTTAATTTAACGCAATATTTACCCAACGATTACTGCATTATTACATCTATTACCACAGCACATTATAGTTTTTTTTTTATAATATCTGTGTGGGAATCACTAGGAGGGTAATTTGCATCACTCCTTGTTGATATCCAGACACATTTACTTTAAGTCAACAGGCAAAAAAAAAACTATTCGTTTTTTAAAGGTACCCCACCAAAAAAAAACAAAAAAAAACCTTCTGTCTCTATTAAGTCAGCCTCTTGTCATTGTATATTTTTTTATCTTGTTACCTATGATTTTGGTTCTTCCAAGGAATGCAAAAGGATATGATTTAGGAACTGAAATGTTCAAATTTCAAAAATGTATCTCCTTAAATGATACAATAACTTAATGGGATAGTTCACCCAAAAATGAAAACTACCCAATGATTTACTCACCCTCAAGGCAGCATAGGTGTATATAACTTTCTTCTTTCAGAAGAATACAATTGGAGTTATTTTATTTTTTAAATGTCCTGGCTCTTCCAAGCTTTATAATGGCAGTGAATGGCTGTGGATTTTTTGAAGTTCAATAAAGTGCATCCATCCATCATAAAAAATGCTCCACACGGCTCCAGGGGGTTATTAAAGGTCTTCTAAAGTGATTTGGTGCATTTGTGTAAGAAAAATAAAATTTTTAAAAACTTTATAAACTGTAATATATAGCTTCCGCTAACTGTCGTTCATGAGAGAGTGGCATTCCAGCAGATGACGTAAGCGTAATATATTAGCTCTGGTGAGAATATGCTAGTCTGGTGAGAACCAAGTTTTGTTTAAAGAAATAGGAAGTCTCCTCTTGGCTTATATCGAAATCCTCTGAAATTTTCTTTACAAGCCTTAATTTTTACTTCTAATTTGTGACCAGTGTTTTGTTTTTCTCTCTCCTCTGTGCTTCTGCATTCACCACCACGTTCACCTATACGTCCTACGTCATCCACTCGAACGTCACTCTCTTGTGAACACATGTACGACATTTAGCTGAAGCTAGAGTTTGTTTTATACAGTTTTAAATATGGATATTTTTCTTACACAAATGCATTAATTCACCTCAGAAGCCCTTTATTAACCTCCCAGAGCCGTGTGGAGCATTTTTTGTGATGGATGGATGCGATTAATTTGACTTAAATGAACAGCCATTAATTGAAATTATAAAGCTTGGAAAGCCAGGACATTTTTTAATATAACTCCGATTGTTTTCGTCTGAAAGAGGAAAGTCATATACAGTGCATTCAGAAAGTATTCAGACCCCCTTCACTGTTTTAAAATTTTGTTATGCTGCAGCCGGATACTATAGTTGTTTAAAGGGGTCATATGATGCTGCTAAAAAAAACATTAAAGTTACGCCTTCTTTCTTTGCGTGAACATTTGGGCGGCGTTATGCAAATCTTCCCACATCGTGACGTAGACATGTGGGGGCGTTAGAATGAGCCGTTTTAGGTAGGTGTGGCTGACTCTTAACTTTTATAAAGAATATCTCTTTGGATTTGAGACTTTAGTCTTTGCAACTTTACAGATCTTCTTTATGCACCAAGAGCTTATAACACTCCAAAGAGAAAGGAAAAATTTTAATCGTGTCATATGACCCCTTTAAATTCAATTTTTTTTCTCATTAATCTACACTCCGTACCTCATAATGACAAAGTGAAAACAGAATTGTAGAAATGTCTGTAAATGTATTAAAAAGAAAAATTGAAATATCACATTTACATAAATATTCAGACCCTTTACTCAGTACTTAGTTGAAGGACCTTTGACAGCAATTACAGCCTTGAGTCTTTTTGGGTATGACGCAACAAGCTTTGCACACCTGGATTGTGGGATTTTCTGCCATTCTTCTTTGCAAATCCTCTCGAGCTCGGTCAGGTTGGATGGGGACCGTTGGTGGACAGCCATTTTCAGGTCTCTCCAGAGATGTTCGATAGGGTTCAAGTGCTCTGGGCTCTGGCTGGGCCACTCTAGGACATTCATAGAGTCGTCTCTAAAGCCCTATTCGAACAGGACTACAGAGGGCCGTTAGAGAAATTTGTGTTTCACAGACATACTTTGTGATTTTAATCCCGTCCGAATCTGCCACGTCTGTGTTTTTCTCACACAACCGCTGTAATAATTCCAGAGCAAATGACCTACTGTTTTTCGGCAAACTCAGTGATCCGCTGAGAAAAGTAATCCCGTCCGAATGAATTTTTTATTTTTTTTTCACAAAGCATTTTCTTGTGTATTTTGGCCAACGTGAACTACCATAGACACTTTTACCATGCGCATTTTTGATATGTTTGCCTCCTGGCAAAGAAATAAAAAAATAACAATAATAAAATCAAGAGCCAGATCATGTAAACTGTTAAGACTGGCTACTATAATATCAGCGTCAGGTAAGATTAACGTTACTCACCTTCATTTCTGCACTCATTTACATAATGTTTTAATTACGTATGTACCTTTATGAAAATTAAACATGGTTTTACTACAAAAAAAAAAAAGTTAAACTAAAGTAACCACACATTAACCATGGTTTTGCTCTACAAGCCATATAGCTTCACCATGATATTTGTAGTAAAAAATATGTGCTTATACTATGGTAATCAATCCGAATGACTATTCCTGGCAAAGAAATAAAAAAATAACAATAATAAAATCAAGAGCCAGATCATGTAAACTGTTAAGACTGGCTACTATAATATCAGCGTCAGGTAAGATTAACGTTACTCACCTTCATTTCTGCACTCATTTACATAATGTTTTAATTACGTATGTACCTTTATGAAAATTAACATGGTTTTAAAACAAAAAAAAAAAAAGTTAAACTAAAGTAACCACACATTAACCATGGTTTTGCTATACAAGCCATATAGCTTCACCATGATATTTGTAGTAAAAAAGATGTGCTTATACTATGGTAATCAATCCGAATGACTATACACAGTGCACGCATACAGAGCATGTGATCTCTGAAATGCCCAGATATACAAAACAGACCCTCCCATCTCTGTAATGAACACGGAGATGTTTGTCCCATCCGAATTGGTACATGAAATTCAAACGTAGTTTAGAAAACTAGTCCCGTCCGAATAGGGCTTCAGCCACTCCTGTGTTGCTTTGGCTGTGTGCTTAGGGTCATTGTCATGTTGGAAGGTGAACCTTCGGCCCAGTCTGAGGTCCTGAGGAGAGGATTGAGTTTGGCTACACTGCCATAAAGCCCAGATCGGTGGAATGCTGCAGTGATGTTTGTCCTTCTGTAGGTTTCTCCCATCTGCATATAGGATCATGAAGCTAAACTAGAGTGACAATCAGGTTCTTGGTCACCAGTCTAGACAAAGTCCTTCTCCATCAATTGCTCTGTTTGGCTGGGCAACCAGCTCTTGGAAGAGTCCTCACTGCCATAAAGCCCAGATCGGTGGAATGCTGCAGTGATGTTTGTCCTTCTGTAGGTTTCTCCCATCTGCATATAGGATCATGAAGCTCAACTAGAGTGACCATCAGGTTCTTGGTCACCAGTCTATACAAAGTCCTTCTCCATCAATTGCTCTGTTTGGCTGGGCAACCAGCTCTTGGAAGAGTCCCGGCTGAGCCAAATTTCTTCCATTTGAGAATTATGGAAGCCACTGTGCTCTTGGGAACCTTCAGTGCAGCAGATTTGTTTTTGTAGCCTTCCCCAGATCTGTGCCTCGATACAATCCTGTTGCTGAGCTCTGCAGGCAGTTCCTTTGACCTCATGGCTTGGTTTTCGCTCTGATATGCATTGTCAGCTGTGAGGCCTCTTATAGAGAGGTGTGTGCCTTTCCAAATCATGTCCAATCAATTTAATTTACCACAGGTGGACTCCAATGAAGGTGTAGAAACATCTCAGCAATGATCAAGAGAAATGGGAGGCACCTGAGCTAAATTTCAAGTGTTGTTGCATTATTACTTACTTATGTAAATGTGATATTTCAGTTTTTCTTTTTAATAAATTTACAGACATTTCTAAAATTCTGTTTTCACTTTGTCATTATGAGGTACAGAATGTAGATTAATGAGAAAAAAATTAATTTAAACAATTGTAGTATCAGGCTGCAATGTAACAAAATTGAAAATTGGGTCTGAATACTTTCTGAATGCACTGTACACCTAGCATGGCTTGAGGGTGAGTAAATCATGGGGTAATTTTCATTTTTGGGTGAACTATCCCTTTAATGTGAACTCACCAAATAATCTTGCCCTCCAGTGAAAACCGGATTAGTTCCATTTGTAAATCATTCAGAGATTTAACTCAAAAGAATGATTCATTCATGAATATGATATTGCTACTTCTTTCATGAACTATCATTAACTAGTTAATGATATACTATTAGCCCTCATTGTAATTGCATGGAAAAGAGTTCCGCGGTGTTCCACAGAAGAAATGGTGTCATTCAGTTTAAGAACAACATGATGGTAAGTAAATTATTATTTCTGAACACTTCCTTTCATACACATTCCTGGAGTTCTGAAAGACATGAATTTGGAGGTTTCCCTGATAAAACAGGCCATTCGTGACACACATTTATCATGGCCTAGATGAAATAAAAGTCTGTAAATGTTTTTCCTCCTTTCCATCCGTCCTCATTTATAAAATGCCAGCATCAAAGCATTCAATTAACAGTACACTGACTGCTGTTTCAGTAAGTAAAGAGGCTATTTTTCAAGAATTAAATTATTTATCAAGGTGGCCAGGGCAATTCCTAACACTCGCTTTCTTGCCGAAACCGTGGCTGCTTTATGATTTATTAAAAATGCATAACCTAAGTCCCATTAACATTTCAGAAAGTGAGCTATTTTCTCCACTCCTTTAATGTACCTTTTAATGCACCACATTTATCCATGGGAGTACCAGGTGCTGCCGGAGATCAGACACATCATGAGGTTCACACATCTGCAGCCACTATGAGACCAGGCTGCTAGAAATGTGTCAGAGTTGCTGGATATTCCTCTTGGGCATGTAGTCTGCAATCTCCTTTGGGAACATAAAAAGTGTTATGGGATAGAACGGCGGCCCTGGTTCAGTCAAGCTATAATGAAAAACTAAAGTTCCATGTCTGCGAAAGTATAATAGTATTGACACATTTTCTTTTCCATGTGGTTTTAGCTCATTGCCATTTCTTGGCATTAATCTAGCATAGAGAATGGACTTTAATTGAATAGAGGCTACTGTGGTGCTTACGTTGCACTGCAATTTTGGATTGATTTAGGCTCTTGTGCTGCTAAATCTGGCATTATTCTTTTGTGTTATAAACAGCACGCTTAACCCCATGAAATCTATAGGCTTTCTCGATTAGGTGAGAATGGAACATGGGTAGGTTGTCATAAATAAGTGCAAGTGTATCGAAACCACTTGCACTTATTTATGGGGGAAACATTTCTGAACTGCAAAAAAAAAAAAAAGATTTCAAATGGGTGAGGACAATAATTGGATTCTGTGCAATCAGGTTTTGTCTGGTGTACATTTCAAGCTTACAAGTGCCATGACCTACTTCTGTATTGATTGACTTTGCATACAACAAGTAAATATTAATTAAAGATGTAAAACAGAACCTCATAATAATGTTTGACTCATTCAAGTGGTCAGTTAGTTTCTCTAATGAGGGATGCAATGGCATTATCACAAGTGTATTGATCAAACAGTGGTCTCAACAATAACAGTTTCTGGTTTCATCTCCAGACGGCCCATGGTCTTCTCCATTTATTGTTACTTCACAGCAGGATTGCATCCCACACCTAAATGGAGTATATAACTATGACCACTTACTCAGTGCTGTTGTGTTGCTAGGCTTTCTTGTGTTTCACAAGTGAGAGCATCTTCTCCTTATCAGAAGCGACGAGAAAGAGAGACGCTAGAGTTCCCCAGAGGGAGACAGCGGGCTCATCTGATTGCCATGATCAATAGGGGCCCTCCTCGCTTTTATATCAGGAAAATAATACAGTGGCACCATAATGCATCTGGTTATGGCCCCCCTGCATACGCTTAGGGAGGCTGCCATTTCTCATCGACTATAAAGCAGTACCTTTTCAGCACATCCCCTGAGGGGCCATGGCACACGGTATCAATGGCAAAACAAAGCACTTTTCACTGTTAGTGATGGTGCAGTCAAACCTGCACTATCGATTTCCAAGAAGCTGGGGCACTTAATGCAAACTTATGTAATATGCCACATTGAGGTAGTGTATGTTTGTTTACATTTTTACAGTTCCTACACTGGAAAAAAAAAGATTTTGTAAGTTGGCAATTAGCATTTTTTTCCTTATATATATATATATACTAATAGTAGGCCCAGACAATAGGAGGACAGAGTGAAGGTACACAGGACCTAAAATTTCCACACTTTTATTAGCCCCAGTAGACCCGAACATCCTGTATGTAATATAAATATGTAGGGGGGTGTACAGTGTGTGGTCATTGAAACTTTGTTTTGATAAATGTTCTTCATAGAAAATGAGCCAAGGCCAATGAGTATGAGTCTGAAAAAAATAATTAATCGTATAATTTTTCTTTTGACAAAAAGTGAAAATGGGTCCCACAGACCCAAACACCATACAAGGGATAAATATTTAATTTATTAATTTTAAACACATACATTTTAGATATTTTTTTACAAAATAAAAAAAATGTTTTTGCCCATATACTTAAAAGTCAAAAACAAGACCGGACCCAACTGACATTCTATTTTTCGAGGAAGAGTAAATGATGGCAGAATGTTCATTTTTGGGTGAACTATCCCTGGTTTTCAGGGATTGTATCTTGAATAAATGTAGAAAAAAAGTGGGGGGAAAAATCAATGCAGTAAGAAACACATCTCAATACTCAATATGATACACAGTTTGGCTTCTCAATTATTTTAAAGTTATAAGGCTTTTTAGATATTTTAACTGGAAAACAAGATAAAAACACTCACCAATAGGCTGTTTTCAGTATTTATAAAATATTATGCATTTTTCCCCTCTCTTTAAGTATAGAAGTTTTTTTTGTTTGCTCCTTTATTTAACTTGAAATCATGTTACATGTGGATGTGTGCAAAATCCTCTATTTTTCTTTTTAGAATATTCTGCAGACAGTCACAATGAGCTAAATGCTAGAGTAGCCCAACAGAACTGCAAAAATGTTTTAAAAATATAACATAAAATAAAGGTTTTAAATTGTTTACTCACCTTGTTTACTACTTGTTGAGCCAAACAGATAGACACGCCCCCAACTCATGCTACTGGATGAGCCAGTGTTGCTTTGTTGCCGGTCAGGATACTCAAACAGACATAACAATGTTTAGATTTTGCCACAGAACTACAATATTTATACTATTTAAGGGAAATCACTCACAAATTAAAATACAATCTGTCATGATCTTCCATGTTGACTCAGTATTCAAAAACAAAGCTGCATAGTCCCTAGAGTTTAATGAGACATTATTTAGATAATTACGGATTATGTGTTTAGCTCCAATATATGTCATGGAGGAACAGGGTGGCATCACAGGAATGCAAGTGCAATCTTTGAATGTCGAGGAGGTCTTGAAGAAAAAGTATGATATAAGACGCACACCACCCTTCACTCTATTAATTTACATTCCCGGAGGCCACTTCAAACGGCATAAATCTAATAACAGGATTCTAGTGAGGTGCATCATGGATAATATATAAACTCCACTTTACGGCCCAGAAGGGCAGGAGGGGGATCTGATGAAATATAGATAAGAGTGAGGAAACCAAAGCTCAGCCACATAATGTAGCAGGAAAACATGGTCGATAGCAGATTTGAAATGTGATTAAAATGTGCATACAACGATAAACTCCTGCTCCCAAAATATGTTTACTTTTAATTTCTCATCTCTAAGGCCGGTTAAGCTCACTTACTTGTCCACGTACAGCACGTCTGCAAGACTGTAAGACAATATCCTCTCACCCACAGAAACAAAAAGCATGGACAATTACTATTCTTGAGGTCCCTTGTAAGTTTACACCCACACCATCTATATGCTATAGTCACTCCACCAAACCAGCAGCTTGCCTGAAACAACCCTGAAGATTGAAGACTGGTGGTTTCAGACCAGACCTCTCATCTCAGATCTCTGCTTTTGATCTGGATGTCTCTTGATATGTCACAAGTGCGTGTCGGCTTCACTCCGGTATGACCGCATTAGCCGAGATGGTTGGAGAGGTTCCTCGGTAGTTATTTTCGAGGAGCTCTCATAAATCTCGAGATGTTGCTCTGTCTGGTTTCATTGCCGGAATGGACAATGAATCTGGCGAGAGTGAGATGATGTAAGGAAAACTCATAAGAGGTCAGGTTAGGTGACCTCAATGCCCAGAGTATCGACAATCCAATGGAACCACGGCGCCAGCTTGTTAAACTCATGTCCTTTGGCAAAGAGAACAAGACTGTGTTTTATCCCCAAGAGGACGCTTGCTGTTTCAACCTCTCTACATTGTTAATCCTTATTGATCTTCCGTTAGAAACATTTGCACTAGGTACAACGTGGATTCATATTACTCTAATTCTGTTTGTATGTTTCAGCAGGAGCGAACAGGTGTGGAGGACTCGTTCCTCGTATGTTTGGCTAGCCTCCAGCAATACGATACACCTTCCAGCAGAAACAAAACTATAAAGTCAGAGAGATTTGCAGCCGCTGATGGTCCAAAATAGCAAATATCTGACATTTTCCCATAAAGAAACTGATCTTTTTAATCCTTGCCTGTATTAGCTTGCTGTTTACTCTCCTTGAGCTGTTGATGCCTCACACCTGAGTACACTGATCTTTAATTAAGACCCTCAGCAAGACTTCCACACTGCTCTCCCAAGACTCCCGTTCCCATGAACTTTCCTATGATGTTAATTTAACCCTCTATAGGACTAATTGTGAATTTACATCTTAAAAAATAATTGATTTAATATTTTACATATATTTAGGAGGTAAAATCATTTTCCAAAATTGGTTTTCTTCATCTGACCTTTGACCTTTTTTTTAGGGATGCGTCATTTATAACTGACGTTGTCCCATTAGGGTAAATTATTTTTGGCAAATTGTCTGAAACTTAACACACAATTACATGCTTTTTAACTATCTGAAAAGAAGTGAAAAGGTCTTACTGTTTCAAAAAAAAACATAAAAAATCTTTATGAACATTCAATTGTTTTCTTGTGCTGCTATATTTGATTTGGAACTCGCGTGTGAACGTCTAAAACTTGACACAAATTCGGATGCAATTTCACTGGATCACATCTTTTAAACTGGCATACAATAATGTACCCAAATGCCTGACTTCCACAACAACCTATTCTTCATCACTGCCCTCACCCTCATTGCTTCTATCCTCCTTGGTCCTCAACAACTTGTTTTATTACTACAACCTGATTTTCTGATGCACTCATATCACTATCATCAATAAGTACAGATTTGTCTCTCCATCTTCCAAAAATCTTACAAAAATGAACCTAAAACACATGCATAAAGGCTATTATACTGCCCGGCAATGCTGGTCAATAGTGCCAGCTACACAAAATATGCATCACATAATAGGACTTTGTCAGTTACAGTATGCATGACGCTCAGAGTTGTTGTTTTTATAAAAGTGCATTAAGGCCCTGTCCACACGAACGTGGTTATTTTTAAAACCGCAGCTTTTTCTACGCGGTTAGGCCGTTCATCCACACGCAAACGCAGCACCAGTTCACTGAAACCGAACATTTTTGAAAACGCCTGCCAAGGTGAAGATTTTCAAAAACTCCGGTTGCAGTGTTGTCGTTCAGACAGCAGTTTTTGGCTTGTGACGTCGGAGTCTGCGCTGTTATCTCCGCCTACTGGAGACTTTTTCAGGCTTCTGATTGGCCAACATGGCTTTACGGTTGAGATTATATCGCCACCTGTTGGTTTGGCATGCTCTTGACAGTGATTCATAGCATGCGTTTGCGTTTTCATGTGGACGGAGATTTTTTTAAAAACGGAAGGAGGAAAAACTCTGTTTATAAAAATACCTGTGTACATGTGGACATGGCCTAAAAATTACAAAAAACTTTAGAAAACACATTTGGATGTACAATTATATTTTTTATAACTTGAATTTATATGTATTTTCTAGTCTAAAATGAGCTCACTATGGAGCCTTGAGAGCATGTGACCTAACATGTGCTAATGTCTCCTTTACTATTTTACTACTTTGCAATTATTTTAGCGTCATTTATAGCGTCATATATACTTACAATATTTGGGGGGAAATGCAATATTTGTATTATTAAGACAACAAATAGTAACTCTCAACTTGCACGTGTTGCAGAAAAATATTTCCATTGCTGTTCATGGAAGGGGAACAATTGGGAATAGAACCTCAGGAAATCTCTTGCTGGGACTGAAAGATTAAAGTGGAGAAGAAAAAAAAAACTGATCATCTTGTTGCTTTCTTCAACAAATCCTCAACTCACCTCACCACACTCAAACATGAGAAATGTTTTATGAGATTTTTACTGAAGATTTCAGCCAAGGACATGGAATGAATATAAAGCTCACAGTTCTTGAAGTGCAAGGTCTCAGTGAAATGGTAAGAGAAGTCTATTCATCACAACATATGAGGCAGAGTTTTAACATCATTCATGTATGTATGATAAGTGATTTTAAATAATGGATTAAAAATGCTTTAAAACAGTGATCATTTTCTTGCTTCAAATTCAGAACAGTTTATTTAATTCATTTGTCCATTTTTCCATTCGTAAAAGATAACAGACAACCAATTTCTAAAAGTGGCCATTCATGTTGCTTTATTCATTTAATCATATTCTTCTTTCCTTTGTGTGGTTCCTTCATTCTCTCCTTCATTCATTCATCCATCCCACCTTCCTGTGTTCTTTCTTCCTTTCCTCCTCCATTCATCCATCCTTCCTTTCTCATTTCCTTCCTGTGTTCTGTCTTTATTCTTTTTTCCACTCCACCTTACTTCAGGTGTTTTTCCTTACTTCCTGATACTTTCCTCCTCGTATTTTCCTTCCTTTTCACATTCTTATTTCCTCTTTTTCATTTTACCCTCTTCCTTTCATTCATCCATCCTGTCTTCCTGTTTTCATTCTTTCTTCCTTTCCTCCTGTTTTTTATTCCCTCCTTCTTGTGCTCTATCTGTTTTGTTCGTTCCTCTATTTGTGTTCATCCTACCTTCTTTTTAATTTTTCCTTCCTGTGTTCTTCCTTCCTTCCTTTTTTCCATCTTGTGTACTTTTTTCCTTATTCCTTCCTGGATAATTAGTTCCTTTATTTCTTCCTTCCTATGTTCTTTCTTTCCTCCTCCGTTCATCCATCCTTCCTTCCTCCTTTCCTTCCTGTGTTCTGTCTTTATTCCTTCAGATATTTTTTCCTTATTTCCTCATGCTTTCCTCCTCATATTTTTCTTCCTTCCTTCTTTTTCACATTCTTATTTCCTGTTTTTTTTTTTCTTTTACCTTCATTTCATTCATTCATTCATCCATCCATCCAACCTGTTTTCCTGTGTTCATTCTTTATTGTGTTCTTTCTTCCTTTCCTCCTTCCCTCCTGTTTTTCCATTCCTTTTTCTTGTGCTGTCTCTGTTTTTGTTTGTTTTTCTTTTTTGTGTTCATACCTTCTTTTTCACTTTTCTTCCTGTGTTCCTCCTCCCTTGCTTTTTTCATTTTTTTCTACTTTCTTTCCTTATTCCTTCCTGGATCATTACTTCCTTTATTTCTTCTTGTTTTCTTTCTTCCTTCTTTCCAATTGTCCTTCATCCATCCAACCTGTTTTCCTGTGTTCATTCTTTATTGTGTTCTTTCTTCCTTTCCTCCTTCCCTCCTGTTTTTCCATTCCTTTTTCTTGTGCTGTCTCTGTTTTTGTTTGTTTTTCTTTTTTGTGTTCATACCTTCTTTTTCACTTTTCTTCCTGTGTTCCTCCTCCCTTGCTTTTTTCAATTTTTTCTACTTTCTTTCCTTATTCCTTCCTGGATCATTACTTCCTTTTTTCTTCTTGTTTTCTTTCTTCCTTCTTTCCAATTGTCCTTCATTTCCTCCTTTGTTTATTCTTCCTTCCTTAGTTTTTCCATCCTTCGCGAGCTCCTTTATTCTTTTCTCCTTTAAATTTTACTTCCTTCCTGCTTGTGTCCTTTCTTCCTTCTGAGTTGTTCCTTCATTCATTTCATCCTTCCTTCCTTTCTTCTTTCTTGGGTTCTTTGTTTCTTCAAACTTTCCTCCGTGTATTCCTTCCTTCCTTCCTAAACTAACTCTACAGTGAGTGTGTGTCATCCTGTAGATCTTTGTAGCACTTCTATCTGCAGCTCTGTTGTGCTTGTCAATGAGATGAGTTACCAGTCACAGGTGAAGAACACTTACAAGTCAGTGCTCTACACAAGTACACCATTCTTTTCCTCTAGTGTGCTAAATGCTTTCAACATACAGAGATCAATAAAAATGTGTACAATAAAGGATGTACTAATAAGGGCACTATGTGGCAACTCCACAGGACATTTTTATACTATGATAGCACTTAATATATGACAAAATGAAGATATATACTTCTGAAATTAAAAATGGCAATAGATAACACAAAAGTGCTTCTTGTGCTCAAGAATAGGTATGAAAAAAGCCCAGGTTTTTGCAAAACCTTAGAATATTGCGATAACAGTTCACCGCTAATAGGCTTTTATCACTTGCTTTTAGATACAGTAATTCTACATAAGATGATATGGCCAACATGAAGGAATTATGCTTTCTGAAAGGTATATACTTATTAACACAATATACTCACAGTAAATGATGACTTTAAGGTTACATGAAAATGATTAATGCATGCAGATAGGACACCCACGCTGTGTTCTCAGAGAGAAATCTCTTCCACACTCACACTGTGTCTCTAGAAATCAAAGTGGGGGCATCTCTTGAGTCTACTACACTGGATTCAAAGAGGTTTCTTGAGAGGAACTTGCTTGAATTTTTGTGAAAAGAAATAAAGCCTGGCTAGTTCATTGGCAGTATTTCAATAGATAAACTTTTTTAAAGAAATTCAATGCTTTAGTTGACTGCAGTGATTTTATCTGATATTTTTTGCTTGTTCAGATAAAAAGTTTCATTTTCCCATGTTTCTAGAGTTTTTTTTTCCACCACCTGGTGTGCACAGACTGTGGACAAGAGTGCAGCTCTATCTGACCTTTTTACCGACCTCAAATTTCTGTTGTAATCGTTTCCTTTAATTTTCATTTTCCCGTCAGACCGTGTAGCCAACATTTTTGAAGCCACATGTCGTCAACATTTGTTTTAAGTCTGAGTTAACAGCTTTTGACATATTTGCCTTTGATTACATAATGGCAAGTCCAAGGTAAAAGAGTTTAATCCATTAACACAACCAATTAAAAGTCAAGGCCAGCCACCAGCAGCCTCTTGCGAAAACTATTATAATACTTTAAAGAGAGAAACTCAAGGGATGCATTAGACCGTGTTAATCAGTTTCACTGCAGTGCTTTTTTAATTATTATTTTTCCAGGTGAAAATCACCTGATCATTTAGAAATGTAAAATTTAGATGTTAGAAATAAATCAATGACAACATATGGTTTGGAATGAGTTGCATTTAAGTTTTCACAATAATAATAATAATAATAATAATAATAATAATAATAACAATAACAAATAACAAATAACGTTACAAATAAAAGACTAATAATTACCTAAATGCTCTATTTTTATATTTTAACAGCTTAATGAATAAATTAATGTGCATAAATGGTTTGTGATGAGTTACACATAAAAGGTTTTGTTATAATACTATAATTTAATATAATATAATATAATAAATAATATAGTATAGTATAGTATAACATAACATAACATAACATAACATAACATACAACACAATACAATATAATACAATACAATATAATGATCAATAAAATATTAATAAAATGCTCAATTTTTATGTTCTAACTGCTTGATTTAAGTTTCTGACATTCTGACAATTTTAACCGACACAGCGAGGGCAATTAAAGTTTGTGTTATTTCTGATAGTAAGTTGGGTATGGCCAACAGAAAGACTTCAAATGATCAAACATGGCAATTAACTAGATACCTGAAACCGTTGATACCTGGCATGCTGTTATTTCCTTCTCCTAATTCAAAGCAGACAAAGGCACAGGCATATCAACTTTACGTCTGAACATCCCTCATTACTGCTTCGTTTTTCTACAGCCGATGTTTCGTGAAACAACTGTGAAATGACTTTGTGTCTTTTATGCGATTGGAAGCAGCAAAAGCAGGATTTGCCTATCAAAGTGAATCAAGTCAGCAGACCTCATCTAATTCTGCTTCATTGCTTCTGAAGTTGTCCAGACAAATGCAATTCACAGCTCAACCAAGTCAAGCATTGGCTTCAACAGTGTGTCACACACACATACACACATACACACCGACAGTACCAGTGTGGTAATCGGAGTGCAATGTTGAACATTTGATCCATCTCAGCCCTGGCCGAGCAGCTGGTGTGTGGCTATGGGCACATCTAAGCTGTCAGGCTTATCAGAAAGTGTGGTACATTGGGGACGGAGACACTGATAAGGCATCAATTATGCATGAAAATAGGTACTCTACATCGCTCTCAGGGTTGGCTTTGCTTTTCTTTTCCAACCCTTTTTATCCAAATGCAGGACCTCTGGACGCGTAATTCATCTGGTAACCTTTTTTTCCCTCCCAGACGCACTCAATTTTCTAGTCGTGACCATCACATATTGGTCATAATTTTCTAGTTGGAAGTCCAGATAAGGCTCTGAAAATTTTATGAGGACAAATAAGATCTCCATCTCGTCTAAGGACCGGTGTCATGATGTCATCGGCGACTGCATATATGAGCAGACCTCAGATGAAAACCTGATACCTCAAAAGTGAGAGTTTTCATGCTGGGGAAAAAGAGAGAGAGAGAGAGAAAACGGATTACTTTGAACCCTTAATCAGATGTTCTCTTATTTCTATATTTTTCAATAGCCTTCCCTAGGGTATCAAACTGGCTTGATATTGCTGGAACCTGAAAGAGTAGGGCATCAAAATTCCCACATGCAATACAATCCCTGTTAATTTCTCTCATTTGGTGCACCAAATGGCGAGTTTAACAGTGGTCTTTACCCATCTTTACCCATAACCCTTTAAGAGTCCAGTTTTAAAATTTCATGTCTGACTGAAAATATCAACAATAACCCTTTATCAATTATTCTGACCTTCCAGGCTTTTTTCTCTATATGTGTACTGATATTTACTTCTGTGGAGGTGGAAAATTGGATGAAAAAAAAATTTAACTGACAGGTAATAAGAGTGACAGTCAAAAAATAATCTCCCCGAGGTTCCCATCCCACGTGGGAAGAAACCCACAGGTGCTGCGTCTATCATCTTGCTTTTTTACCATCTGCCACTGAAGGATATCCACCAATAGGCAGCACTGAGAGCTTTGAAGAGGCCTAATAAATCCTGTGCCTTTCTGGAGGGCTTACTGGCACACGTGGAATGTCAATTTAAGAGCATTTGTGCCCATTTCTGCTTGGATTAGTAGAACCCAGGGCAGCGAGTGACTGTGGGAAGAGATATTGCATTTTTGTCCTGTTTCCATTCATCACTCTCTTGGGCTGTTTTGAAATCAGAGTCAAGAGTTTTCTTGCAGTTTAGTTCTGGTAATGACTGTTAAAGCCACGTAGGAAGAAAATCATAAATTTTAGTTTATCTGCATGTTGCTTGCGCTGCTGGTGCTCCGTTTTGGGAAGTAACTAACTAAAAGTAGCAATGCTAATAACTTACAATTGACTTTGCAGTAGCTTTTTTGGGTAACAAGCTATTTATTCTTTTCATTGTATCCAAGCTGTACAGAGAAAAGAATCAAATGAGGTCCAATTTATTGAATCAGTTCATTAAAGAAGATTCACTGGTCAAATAAATGATTTGTTTTCTTGCACAAAAGTTTGTCTTTTTTGTAGCAAAATGTTTCACTAAATCTTACTGCTCACCATCATGCTTTGACTAAATGATGCATTCTAGTTTTCACTGTACTGTATTTATTCTAAGCTTATTTTCTGGCACCCATAATTAGTTCCTCATTGTTTCTGAGCCAGAAAAATACTGCTCTGATTATAAAATGAATTAGCATTTATAAAGATGTTTTCCTATTACATAGCTTTAATGTAGTTAGTTATTTTTATCAGCTTGTATGAAAAACAGCTTAATTAATAGCTTGTAGAAAAGCCACTTTTTAGAGTAGCTTTAACAATATGAATAAATTGAAGTGTGACACGCTACAGTTTCTTCCCCAAAAGTAGCTTCTGCAATTACTTTAAATATAAAATAAAATAAAATGTCACCCAAAGTTACATTTTTATTTTTGTGACAGATACTGCTCTAATTTAATTATGTTTGAGCAGGTTTGTTCAGGAAGTCAAAAGAATCAGTGAATCTTTTTGTTTTTTTATGTGGTTAATTTACATTAACTAAAATGAATCAGACTTCCAAGGCTACTGCAGATCCACTAAACACTGGGACACTGATGATTCAATTACCTGTGATAGGATTATGAGGCTGTGCGTAAAAACGCAGCTTATACTTATGAACAACATTGCTGTTCAACATCTATATCCTTTGTTTGTTGATCGTTGGGCTTCATTGTAGCTGTTAAAAGTTCAAACTTGCACTCATACCTTATTTCCAATTACATTTATGGTAAGTGACTATAGTGAGGGCCTGATGCTCACTGGTTTTAGGGTGAGTTATGGGAATTTCTAGTTGACTTGACTATTGAATGACATATAAACCAATATATGTTAAATAAAGGTAGGCCATAAAGCTGAGATCCTCAATCTAACCTCCTTAAAGATCTGTAATTGAGAAAGAAGAAGTGAATGACATTTGTTTTCAATCCATCTTGTCACCATAAAAAGGGGTTCAGGGTCCAATTTATCAGTTCAACGAGATTCAACATCAGCAAACAGTGTTTAAAGCCAAGAAAAATGAATACACTCCTTGCCACCTCTGACAAATCTCTGCCGGAAAATCTGTGCTGGCAACCACAGGAATGGTATATATCAAGATACGAGCCCTGAGATCTGAGTGAGTTATCTATATAATACATCATATTCCTTATTTTAACGGTGTGTCTTTATCCAAATCATATTTGCTGAGAAACAGGAGAATGCTCTAGGCTATTCAATTATTTGAAAAGGATTTTATCAGTCACAGTGTTGCTGTCAGAAGAAACTGCAGTCTGCTGTACTCAGCAGTTCAATCATCTGTGAATAAAGCGATCACTCCCACAGCACAGGTTAGAGATGAGATGAAATCCGCTGTGATGTCATAAAACTGAATCACTTTGAGTAACTTAGCAGGGATGGGAATAGTAAAGAATTTAAGAATTCCAATTCAGGTTCCCATTCGTCTTGACGATTCTGGTTGCATTTGTTCCATTAATAATAACATTTATGAATGTTGTCAAATGAACAGTTAAGATTTAAGTCTGCACATGTTTGAACCACTAAAAAGAACCAACTTCACAGTCATTCATTCAGGAATCAAACTACACTGGTTACGCTGTATGTTTTTTATACACTGAAAAGAACCGGCACATAAGAGTCATTCGTTTTGGAGTCAAATTACACTGGTTACGCTGTTTGTTTTTGAAGACAAAAAAAGAACTGATTCAAAAGAGTCATTTGTTTGGGATTTGGACTAGACTTGCTGCGCTGCATATTTTTGATTCACTAAAAAGAACTGGAACATAAGAGTCATTTGTTTGGGAGTCAAATTACACTGGTTACACTGTTTGTTTTTGAAGACAAAAAATAACTGATTCAAAAGAGTAATTTGTTTGGGAGTTGGACTAGACTTGTTGCACTGCATAATTTTGATTTACTAAAAAGAGCAGAAACATAAGAGTAATTCGTTTGGGAGTCAAATTACGTTGGTTATGCTGTTTGTTTTTGATGACAAAAAAAAAAAAAAAAACCGCTGATTCAAAAGAATCATTCATTTGGGAGTTGGACTACAGTAGACTTGTTGCGCTGCATGTTTTTCATTTGCTCAAAAGAACCAGGACATAAGAGTCATTTGTTTGGAAGGTGGACTACACTGATTGCTCTGCATGTTTTTGATACACTTAAAAAAAACAGCACATAAGACTCTTTCATTTGGAAGTCAAATTACACTGCTTATGCTGTTTGTTTTTGATGACAAAAAAGTAGTGATTCAAAAGAGTCATTCGTTTGGGAGTCATACTAGACTTGTTGCGCTGCATATTTTTGATTCACTAAAAAGAACTGGAACATAAGAGTCATTCGTTTGAGAGTCAAATTACACTGGTTACACTGTTTGTTTTTGATGACAAAAAAGTAGTGATTCAAAAGAATCATTCATTTGGGAGTTGGACTAGACTTGTTGCGCTGCATATTTTTGATTCACTAAAAAGATCTGGAACATAAGTCATTAGTTTGGGAGTCATTCAATAAAAATAAAATTTTTATAACAGTCATTCATTCTGTATTAGACTACACTGGTCTGTTTTGTGCTGTAAATTCAGTAACGGTGTTACCGTCATATGGTTTTGGTATTTTTTTTAATAACAGAAATACGATCTAGGCTCCATTCCCAAGCCTAATCATTAGTGCTTGATGGACTAACATCACTATTAGTATTCAAACAAACCTCTAACCATATTAAAGTACTAAACTACACTTTGGACATGAAAAGTCCTAGCAACCAACCACAAACCCTAGCATCTTGACGGCACGTTTTAAAAGCACAACTCACATTCTCCTCAGAAAAAAAGTGATATATACCCTATTATTTAATATAGAAACAGTCCAGGAATAACTAAGTACCACATCTTTAATCACTAAACAAATATTTAATTCTTCAGTCAAACGGATATCATTTGTACTCCGTTGTCATTGTTTGGCCTGTATTAATATGCTAGAGGATTGTACACGAGCCTCTTGATTCGTGGATTTATTGGGTACTGAGAATGCAATTTCATACTGCATCTAACACTTAGGGTGGCCCAGCCCAGTTGATCATTTCAACGTAATTAATTTGTTTGTTGGCACTGACTGGTTCCTGAGCGCATATGCACTGGAATGTTAATTAAATGAGACGTAACTCCCTCCAAGTCGAGTATCAAAAGAAATACTTGCCCTGTTCGGCAAAGCCCTGAAACCTGGAAACTGATTTGCAAGCTATATACATATATATAGATATAAAAAAAACAACAACTATGTATTGTTTTATATATGTAAATGATCAGAATGATGCTTGCTCAAAAGTCATGCTAAAGTGGTTGCCAGGGTTTTCTAGGTGGTTGCTAGGACATTTTGGGTGGTTTCTTACTGATTCAGTGGTCCCTATATGTATGTATGACTCAGCTAAGCATGAGCAATAATAGTGATGTTTGCCTTAATAATTAATAACATGTAATTACCTCTTAGCATAAATGCTCCTCCAGGGTAATTTCACTCTAATTTTCTGTATCTGCATCATTCCTTTGACACAGGGAAGTGGAGAGACATTGGCTTCCATTACCGAGGTCACAAATAGCAGACTTGTGTTTTCACCGTAGAAACACTGTAAGCCTTGTTCAAGGAGAACGAGTCAAATGTGGGTAACCAGCTCTGTAGCACTTTGCGTTTTCCATTTCAGGGTCACCTGCGGTAGATCAGGGAACCAGCAAACACCTCTGAGTCTGATCTTGTTATGTTTGTAGATTGTATCTGTGGACGACAGAAAAAAGAACCACACTGTTGACTTTCTGTTCATTGGAGGACACACATATTTATCTCTTGGGTATGTTTGAATTGCGCAATCATATGAAACAATATGTACATATACAATGAATTTATCAAAAGCTATTTAAGTTGGTCATAGTCTCACAAGCAGTGTTGGGGAATGTCACTTTTGAAAGTAATATTAATAATAGTAATAGTTTGAAAGCAATATTGCGTTACTCATTATAAAACAAATAATGTTAACATTTTAGTAATGAATAATTGATTGTTTGTTTTTTTTATTAGAAAGCAATGTGTTACGTTACCTTTTTTTGCTATCGATTGACAGACTCTCCTACTGCTGTTTGTTTGACTTTCGACATTTCAAAGTCAAATTTTTTGCATAAATTTGCATATATTGTGCAAATAGAATGTGCAAAGCTTCCAGTGCCATCAGCTTCCAGTTATTTTAGTTGCAAACTTGTATTTCTCATCATATTATTTTAATTTATCATTACATACATAAACACAGTGGTTTGTAGCACACATAGTCTTACAGTTTACTACATTTCGTTGTAGTTATTTATGGCTAAAGAATCGAAATTGTCACACACTCACTGACACATGTGCGTATTACGTAAGCATCAGCACCATGCGCATGTGTTCCTCTCCACAATGGCGGCACACCGCTGCAGACGGGATGAGGAGAAGAAGAAGAATGGTTGAATAAAGCCATTATTTTTGTTTTCTTTGCACACAAAAAGTATTCTTGTAGCTTCGTAAAATTACGTTTAATGACATCCCTGATGTCACATGGACTATTTTACCAATGTCCTTGCTACGTTTCTGGACCTGGGAACATTGCAATTGTGTTGCTGTCTATGAAGGGTCTGAGAGCTCTCAGATTACAATATCTTAATTTGTGTTCCAAAGATGAACGTGAGGGTGAGTAATTAATGACAGAATTTTCATTTTTGGGTGAACTAATCATTTAAAAGTACCGATTTCTGCCTTCCACTGACCATGAGCGTGGGTGAATTTGTGAATTCATCTACTTTTTTTTTTTTTTCCCCAACCATACACTGCCTGCAGACACACACACACATACACACAAACAAAACAGACTCCAGAATGGAGAAGAAAAAAATTATATACATTAAAAAAATATAATAAATAGAAAAGGTATGTATAATTTTGTTATAAAGTAACTCGAACATGGAACACAAAGCTTCATGCATAACTTCAATAAAAATAAATAAATAACAATAATAATAATTACACTAATTCTGTAATGTTTACCAAGTAGGAAAGCAACAGGACAACATGGACATCAAATACCATTCCTATTGTGGTCACCTCACATCCGAGCACAGCTCTTTGCTCCCTGACAGACCCCCACTGCCTGCAGGCTCCCCGTTCCCTTTAATCATTTTAATGGACAATTCTGGGATTGCAGGAGATCTGGCAGCTTTTAATGAGATGGGCTTTTTACCTCATATACCTGCTGTGGTGTTTTATAGTTGTGTTATAAGGCTGCTCTTTATTGTGATCTGTTTGTTTTCTCTCTAGCTGCTGCCCCTCACCGAGTCACCTTTTAAAACACTTGTATGATCCCTTAGGCGAGGAAAATGTCAATCAGGTTGCTCTATACATTCGGCATCTGATCCGTGAGGTGTGAAACACACTCAAAAGACATGATAACTATGCCAGTGTGCAACCTTGTGTATTCTGGGAAGGGATTTAAAGCTTCTAGTTGAAAATAAAGTAAACTAACATGCTGTTTTTTCTCTGTTTGCCGTTCTCAGGAACACCTCAGCTATATCTTCTCGAGTGTCTCGTTATACTGATGAAGAGATTTTAGCATTTGGAGCAATCTATCTGACAGAAATGTTATAGGTGGAGAAAAGTGACTGATTTTGTCAGGACAGACTAAACGAATCATTTGTTCAAACGATTTGTTCAAAAGCACTGATTCATTCAGAAACTGCTTTGATTGTTTGTAATTGTTTCCATTGGTGGAGTAGAAATAGAGAAAGTATTTAAGCATTGTTGTGTCTAGTTACTCAGTACGTATTAAGTTATTGTTTGAGGAACTGTTTCATAGACTTATCCACCATATTTAGCGTAAAAATCAATGAATGGAAATGGATTGTGGATTAAATATAACATGTCTGCAAATTTTGATTTGGGTCTGTGCTCATTTTAGATCTAGGACCCGAAATGGATTAAATCCCGTAATCAACAGTTTTCCTTGGTATCTCATTTTGTGTTCACCGTCATTACTCTGCCCCGCTGATGGTCATAAATATGGTGAATGAATGAAAAAGTAATGTGACTGAAACAGATAAATACACACACAAGTAGGGAATTGACAGGAGTTTTTAACATTTAAAGCCAAATAAACAACTTTATATAATATATTATATAAAATATATATAGAATATATTTGCCAATGAATTATGACTATGCCTGCTTATACTGACAGATTTTTTTTTTTTGTAAATAGCACATCAAAAGGTAAACTTGCATCTTGTCAAATCTGATCTCACAAAAAGGAAAAGATCAAATGAACAGATCAAAGGTAGTTTATGTAATGTCAACAAGACGGCTTTGGAAAACTCGCAAAAGATAATTTAAGTAAATACTGGTTAGTATATTCTTCTTTTGCTATTTCCACTTTCCACTTTTGACTTCTGCAATATTCATTACAATACAGTATACTTTCACAATAGAATGTCTGAGCTGCTCTTTTCCATTAAAAGGAAATTGGTAGTGACCATCAGCCTTCGTGCTCTAAAAACCACAATAAAAGCAGCTTATAAGTAGTTCATACCAGTTATATACTTGGATCCAACCTGAATCCCGATTGGATACTTGGATTTTCTTTAGCTTTATGTAAGGAAAAATCGCTTGAGAGATATGTTCACCATTCACTTCCATTATCTGTGTCCTAACTTGGACAGGTTTTCATAAGAGTGAATAAATGATGGCAAACTTTAATTTTTTGGGTGAATTATCCCTTTAAAGCAAACGCTTGGATGCCTCAAGGGCCAGCTAGAGGTCGGCTTTAAACAGCGTTTTAGGACACTTGAGGCTGTTATGAAAATTACTTGCTGGTAGGAAAAAAATAATAAAAACGAACTGTGGAGAATTTGTCCGACAGCACTCATTTCCATGAAAGATGATGAGACGCATCAGTGTGCTATGATAACAGAGCTATAACGTTACACAGCCATGATGGCATATCAGACCACCTGCTCATCAAATGCTGTTACTGTACCACCAGTTAAAAATGTAATAAAAATCTGTGTTCCAGGCAGATTTAGTTTAGTAAGTTGCAATAAACAGAATATTTTATAGATTATGTGTGAGACTCTGATCATATACAGTAGTACAATATATCTATTGTACAATTACCTCTAGCATTTAGAGGCAGGGAAGCTTGTGCTGCCTGACACTGGATTTTGCGAAAGTTAGATGGACACAACTAGAAGCCACCCCGCAAGGGACAATTGGACTCTGAGTGGAGATATAATGGACAGATAAAGTCCAACAGCCGGGGGAGATTAAATGACAAGACACTAAGTGGCTTTAAAGATTACAAAGGGGAAGCAAATGGAGACACACACATACCATTTTACAATCTGCTTAGAACTGATATCATAGTTGTACACAGAATGCAACTAGGGCTGGGCAATAAAACATTCACATTTATTTGCTGGCAAAATAAAATTAAATCTAGGTATTAAATGAATTTGAAAAAGTCATTTTATTTTATTTTCTTTTGTATAATTTCCCATCAAGTTCTCTCACTCATAAGGACGGTCTCATTTTGTCCCAAAATGAAATGGTGTTTTCGAACAAATCAGTTGAGTGAATGATTCAGTGAGTCATTTATAAAGACATTAACTTGTTTTGTTCCTGAACAAAATAGTATTTTTCAATAAAATGGTTGAGTGAATGATTCAGTGAGTCACTCATAAACATGGTAACTTGTTTTGTTCCTGAAAAAAATCAGTGTTTTGAATGAATTGTTTTAATCAATGATTCAGTGATTAACTTGTTGCCACATACTGGCATTTCAATGTAACCTGCAGAAAGAGACAATGAAAAAGCATGTAAGCATGTTTATCTCCAGCCTTAAATAAGGTAATTTTGCAATTTTTCAGGAAACTTCTTATACCACCACCAAGAAATATAAATGAGCTATTGTTCACCTTGGATTACTTCATCAGCACTCTGTTTGGCTTGTTTTATTTTAAGCTTTCCAGCAGAGCGCCATACTATATAAAGCAGTGTGTTCAGCAGTCTTGCTGTTGTTTAATTAGCACCATCTACCATGTAATTACACACAAGGCAACACTGGAAACTGTGTGCCACTGTTTTATCCTATTTGAATCAAAACAAGTGAAAGGGGACACAGTTATTTTCTGACTATGAGTTTAACACAGAATTGGATTATTATGGCCCTTTGCTCAAAGGAGATAAAGGAGCTGTATAAACTCTCATAATACATCTTATAAGCATGACCACTAAAGCTGACAGCAAGGGCTGATGTATTCTGGATTATTCTGATACAATGCACACACCGTTTTTTATGCTGTGGACTTTAAAAAAAAAAAAAAACTTTTACAACTTTCATCTGTTTGTCAACAAAATGTCCAGCAGTTATTTTTGTTATTATTTTTCTGACATTTAATTTCCACAAAATCTTAAATCATGTATTGTTTTAATAGCATTCTGGTATGGAAATTAAATTGGTATGTTTTTGGAAGAAAAAAAATAGCCTAATGTGTTTACCTTGCTAAAGCTAATTTATAGCTAGCATTTAAAGGGTTAGTTCACCCAACAATGAAAATTCTGTCATTAATTACTCACCCTCATGTTGTTCCAAACCCGTAAGACCTTCGTTCATCTTCGGAACACAAATTAAGATATTTTTGATAAAATCAGCATTGTTTACGTTCAGTAGACAGCACACGCATGCTGAATGTTAACAACGCTGATTATGGGACAGTCGATCGCCAGGAGCAGGGTTGGGCACCCCTGCTTTAAGGTATCCTATATACAATTTAATAACATTTTCACATTTATTCATGAAAAATAGGATTGGAAATCATAATTTGCGTTAACGTCTGATTAAATAATTACAGGCAAAACTCTTGGTCATGCCACAGCTGGGACAAATTTTAGTTCAATTTGATATAAATTATTTTTACACAATAATGATTTTAAACGATACAAAATGAAATGGTTTAAGATGGTGATTATGACAGTTTTTTATATGCTCTTGATATACATTTTTATTCATATTAAATAATAAAATCTATTAATATTTTTATGATGGATCTCATAATTTACATTTTTAAATTTGAGAAGACAAGGGAAAAAACTAAACAGACAAACAAACAAATAAAATAAAACAATCTGATGTCTGAATGAACGAACGAACAAACAAATAAATAAATAAACAAATAAATAAATAAACAAATAAATAAATAAACAAATAAATAAATAAACAAATAAATAAATAAACAAATAAATAAATAAACAAATAAATAAATAAACAAATAAATAAATAAACAAATAAATAAATAATCTGGTAATGGATAAAAGACATAAAACATCCTCAAATATCCTGAATGAATGATCTGGCATCTGAGAAAGGGCATACTCAAATATCCTGAATGAATGAATGAATGAATGAATGAATGAATGAATGAATGAATGAATGAATGAATGAATGGATGGATCTGGCATCTGAGAAAGGACATACTCAAATATCCTGAATGAATGAATGAATAATCTGGCATCTAAGACAGGACATACTTGTTAACAACGCTGATTATGTTGATTACGTTCTGGGGTACTCTCCAAAATGGCGGAAGACGGTAACTGAGGGAGAAGAATTGTTGAATATATTATGTTATTATTGTTTTCTATGCGCACAAATAGTGTTCTCGTAGCTTCGTAAAATTACGGTTGAACCACTGATGTCACATGGACTATTTTACAGATCTCCTTGCTA
>NW_015548219.1:1234442-1237582 GCF_001515605.1 Sinocyclocheilus anshuiensis | reverse complement strand
CGAACAAACAAATAAATAAACAAATAAATAAATAAACAAATAAATAAATAATCTGGTAATGGATAAAAGACATAAAACATCCTCAAATATCCTGAATGAATGATCTGGCATCTGAGAAAGGGCATACTCAAATATCCTGAATGAATGAATGCCTGAATGAATGAATGAATGAATGAATGAATGAATGAATGAATGAATGAATGAATGAATGAATGGATGGATCTGGCATCTGAGAAAGGACATACTCAAATATCCTGAATGAATGAATGAATGAATGAATGATCGATCTGGCATTTAAGAAAGGACATACTCAAATATCCTGAATGAATGAATGAATGAATAATCTGGCATCTAAAACAGGACATACTCAGATATCCTGAATGAATGAATGAATAATCTGGCATCTAAGACAGGACATACTCAAATATCCTGAATGAATGAATGATCTGGCATCTGGGAAAGGACATACCTATATGTCCTGAATGAACTGAACGAACGAACGAACGAACAAATGCATGAATGAACGATTTTACATCTGAGAAAGAACATTCTCAAATATCCTGAAATAATTGAATAAATGAATGAATGAATGAATGAATGAATGAATGAATAATTGCATAAATTAATGAATGAAGTACATACTCAAATATCCTGCATAACTCAAGTGAAAAGTAGGAATCATAAACAAGGTAGAAAGTTTAAGAAAATCTATCTTTCTACAGTCACTCTTGAGAAATTTCAAGCAATCTGTAATCTAAAATGTGCAAACTAAAACTTGCAATATGCAAACATATGTCAATAAATATTAAGCATGAGTAAATACAAATGAAGACAAAATGTATAAACAAACAGTGAAGGTGCCAACTAGATAATCATATCCACCTCCATCAATCTAGATCTACTGCAGATTTTACTGAGAAAAAAATAAAAACACCTGAAAACCAAATTAGGAAGCAGATGAGGTTCGGCTTAGTTGAGCTAAACATAACAGCTTCTACAAAGCGTGTGGCGGGAACCCATCATCCACCTCATCTGTCATTCCAGCATCTATCAAACTGACAGCCCTCCATTCTCTTCACATGTTGAGAAAGAGGAAAATAACACACTAAACAAGTGACAGTGATGAAGAGCAGACTTCCACAACTGACTCCATACTTCATATCAAACCATCTCTGCCACGCACAGGTTTGATGGAAGATAACCCATGACTTAAATGACATGTTATTTTTAATAGAAAAAACACATGTGATGCCCCACTTATCATTTAACATCAAACATGTTCCTGTGAGAGCATAAATGTATTTATATCAGTGGGACATCTGAGATAGGACATACTCAAATATCCTGAAGCACATTTTCTGATCCTCTCCACTACTGGGACTAAATGAAAATGGCAGGACTAATACTGATTTCTGGGTCATGGAGGAGAAGAGCTGGAAGCAATAGAGCAGACATTTGACTTATTAAAGAAAAGCACATTTCAAAGCTTGAGGAGTCACTGTAGCCCGTAAGTAATTTTTTTTTTGTAAATTCTTGGTTTATATTGTGATAATGCAATACTGTCCGTGTTTCTACAACTACAAGTACTTTGATGTCCCAGCAGGGTTTTTTTTTTTATTAAAACTTGTAAAAAAATGTATACAAATTTTAACTTCTTTGTTGAACATTACAGCTGTATTGGAAACTAACTAACTAACTATCTAACTAACTAACTGTTAGTTAGAAAGTAGCGATTGTAAATGAGGAAGGCATGGTAAAACATTTCCAAGAACATTTGTTTCTACAATTGCTCAATTGAGAAACTACACGTGGTGAAGATGTACTCTTTCTGACTACTTTACTCTCTTTGTGTGACAATTTCATTTTTCTCATCTTCTCCATCTGTTCATTCACTGTCAAGAGTCAAGATGAGCAGTCATGCTTGCAGCTCTTCTGGACCTTTAATATTTCAGGGTGTTGTGGGACATGGTTATGGTTGTTCAGAGAAATTTCTTGGGGAAACAAGGTTCTTCTATTCCCATTCACATAAAGACAACACTGCCACTATATAAAACATAAGAGGAATGCATGCATACCTGATTAGTTCAGGAGTTGAAGAAGAGACGATGTAAAGGGAAACACATTCCAGCCGTTCAGCCCATAATCTACAGATAACAGGAGCTGAAACATTCAAGTTATCCTTTAAGCATTGCACAAAGCCATCTTAAAGCATTTCATTCTTTTTTGACGAGCTCTAGACAGCAGAAACGTTTCCTCAAGAGGTTCTAGCAGAGCCCTCATGTACAGTGTGCTGGAGTGTTTGGTCGCTGTCCGTGGTGCTGAACGGCCGTCTGTGTGTAAGCTAGCCCCACAGCCGTCTCACTTTGTTTAAATCCGAGTCAGTTCCAGTTATACCTTTAACACAAAGCCCCAGCTAACTGTTTTAATGGTAGAAGTACTTGATGTGCAGGAAGAAGCACAGTAAAACATAAGAGGAATGCATGCATACCTGATTAGTTCAGGAGTTGAAGAAGAGACGATGTAAAGGGAAACACATTCCAGCCGTTCAGCCCATAATCTACAGATAACAGGAGCTGAAACATTCAAGTTATCCTTTAAGCATTGCACAAAGCCATCTTAAAGCATTTCATTCTTTTTTGACGAGCTCTAGACAGCAGAAACGTTTCCTCAAGAGGTTCTAGCAGAGCCCTCATGTACAGTGTGCTGGAGTGTTTGGTCGCTGTCCGTGGTGCTGAACGGCCGTCTGTGTGTAAGCTAGCCCCACAGCCGTCTCACTTTGTTTAAATCCGAGTCAGTTCCAGTTATACCTTTAACACAAAGCCCCAGCTAGCTGTTTTAATGGTAGAAGTACTTGATGTGCAGGAAGAAGCACAGTTCACTTCCGGCATGATTAGATCTGAACTGCCAAATAACAGTTTCTGAAAACATGATGTATTTGGGGGCTCATAATGTGAAAAATGCTGTTGGCAGTGTTGCACTGCATTATTTGCAGCAGATGTTCATTCTAAAAAGTGTTATTTTCCTCTCCCTACATACTAGAAGAAACAGTGAAATAAAATATGTTGATATTTGATCTATTATTGAAATAAATCTTTAATGTCTCTGTCTCAAACAACAATTAACTTTATATTATTACTTTA
>NW_015548219.1:1221926-1234119 GCF_001515605.1 Sinocyclocheilus anshuiensis | reverse complement strand
AGAGAGAAAGAGATAGAGAGAGAGTATAAAGTTAATTTTTTTTTTTTTTTAAACACGTTACCTACCTAGCTATCTTGCTGAGTATGAACTAGTCGGCTTAGGAGATGTAACTGAATAAACAACTTTAGTAAGCCTTTAGCTAAAATTACCTAAAACTAATTAATCAGCAGCCTAATTGGAAAGTCTGTGTCCATTTTTAAAGGTCTCTCCTGCAGACAGCTGTGAAAAATGAAAAGGAAAATGCCCTATTGCATTTTATGATGTGGTATATGGTATGATATGGTATGACATTCTGTTGGATTAATATTAAATAATTTGTATAATTATAATGTAATATTATAAAATTGATAAAAAATTGATGTCGCTTTATTTCTTCTGAAATGTCATAAGTTTGACATTCTGCTGAATAATTAAACAATTTGTGTTACAAAAATATATATTTTTAATTAATATATATATATTTATTTATTGATGAAAATGAAATGCAGTGTAAAAAGCAATTTGTGTGTTTTTCTGAAATAAATAAACAATATATATTGTTTATTTCAGAAAAAATCACACAACTTGGGTTTGAAACTTTCATAAAAAAGCAAAAAATGGCAAATCATTCAGATTAAATTAATACACACTAAACATATTTATTTATGTTCCTGAGGTGCACAATAAGTATTTTCTGAAGGCTTCTCTTTTGACTGACCATTTGAATAAAAACATTGATGGAAAAAAAAAGAGTCAAGATGTAATGTACCCTATTTGTGAAAAATAATAAAAGTCAAAGAAAAAAGAAAAATTATCTCACAGGAACTACTCATGGCTTCACTCTGTCATGAAAAGAATATTAACCATGTCATGATCATCTTGTTCCTGCAAGTCTTTGAATTTTGCCTTTTTTATATGATTGGGTGGAAAAATTCACCTGAGACTCTGGCACTCTAATTAAAGAGGATCGCAAGCCGTTTCCTCTCCAGTGCTTCCTCTCACGGACTTCCCTTTGTTCCCTCCATTCTGGGCAGAGTTAATACTCTCTTCATTTGTAATCTCCGTCTGTCACTCGTGAAACCTGACCAAAATGAAAGATGGAACGGGAAAATATTGTTGAGGGAATACGCCAGTTTGTCAAGGATGTGATCCAACATTGACTCATGATAAAAGAAAAGAGGAAGAGGACGCACTGAAGCGTCTGAGAACGCATGGGAATCACAATTGTATCAACCTGAAAATAGAAATGAAAATAAAGTTTTAGTCAACATTTTGACAGTGACAATACAGGTTATAAATGAATTATCACTTATTATTGTTTTCTGAGTAATCTGTCAGCTTGAACAGTGTGATTATGAAACTCTTCAAAAACAAGACATTTTCCCTCTCTGGCATCACATTCTCAGCTTTTTTATGTAAATTAAGTGCAGGATTTTAATATAACACTTTTTTTTTTCTGTTTTGCTTGTGTTGATTTCAAAAGGCAGCTGAGCTTATCTAAGCTTTTTATCACCAGATGCTGAATAGATTCAGTCAATAACAGCGAAGCTCCTAAATCCTCCGGAGTTTGTCCATGGCAGATTGAAGTCATCTTCAGAGGAGACAGTAAAACCAGAAAAACCCTGAATACTGATCTCTATCTTTACTAAAAGCTGCACTTTTATAGGGGGGCCAACGACATGACCACTAAAAGTATTTGTACAGTTAGGCTGCACACAAAAACGTATGACTTTCATTGCATAGATAGGAAGATCTCATTTCAAGTGGCATCTGCAAACAAATAATGCTAGATTTTTTCTCTTCTGCTAGATTTTTTCTCTTCTCTTTAGGCTATGCATTTCTGATTTTTTTATTATATAAAAACCAAATAAACATGTTTTTGTCAAATGTTTTTTTTTTCTTTCTTGAAAACAATGCTTGTGTCATCTTTACAGTAAACAACTAATTCAATTTTTATATTCAGCTTAACTGATTGATCAAATTACATGTTGTGTTCACTGTGTATTTATGCAAGTTTTGTGGATTATGGGGGTGATTAGCGTTTATGCATATCAATTTAAATGAACTGACAGAAAAGGACACAGTTAACAAGAAACTATGCAGGGTTTTAATTACTGTAGCCACTGACCTAGAACATTCTCAGGTCTTGGTAGACATCAGCTGATTTATTATAAGGCCTCCCATTTTATTATTATAAAAAAATAAACACATTAGCTAAAGGTTTTTCTGTACAACTAAGCCTAAGATCCACCAAATGTCGATATGTTTAAAATGTAATTATTTATTTCTCCTTGTCTTAATTTCTCTCTCTTATATATATATATATATATATATATATATTATGATAATATCTTTACAGTAAACAACTAATTCAATTTTTATATTCAGCTTAACTGATTGATCAAATTACATGTTGTGTTCACTGTGTATTTATGCAAGTTTTGTGGATTATGGGGGTGATTAGCGTTTATGCATATCAATTTAAATGAACTGACAGAAAAGGACACAGTTAACAAGAAACTATGCAGGGTTTTAATTACTGTAGCCACTGACCTAGAACATTCTCAGGTCTTGGTAGACATCAGCTGATTTATTATAAGGCCTCCCATTTTATTATTATTAAAAAAAAAACACATTAGCTAAAGGTTTTTCTGTACAACTAAGCCTAAGCTCCACCAAATGTCGATATGTTTAAAATTTAATTATTTATTTCTCCTTGTCTTAATTTCTCTCTCTCATATATATATATATATATATATATTATGATAATTGTTGATGCTGATGTATTATTATTAGGCTATTAGGTAAAAAAGTAAACTAAATTCAGTATATTCTCTGAAAACAAGTCTTGTTGTGAGCAAAAATGAAAATGTGTTCAATTTTCATTCTTGAGTAAATTTAGTTTTAAAGATGTGCAGAATACTGATTTTGAAAATGTTTGCTATTTAATAAAGCAAATAAAATGTAAAACCTTAGGTTAAAATCTGTAAATAAATCTGCATTAAAGATTTATTTGAACTCATAAATCTATGCAAAGTTCTGGCTCTGACTTACACACTTCCAAACTTCTTGCACCAAGTTTGGTGTTATGAAATGTCAGTGCCAGAATCAAACCTGTACAGAATTAGAATCAGTGAAAAGAGAGAGAAAAAGTCTACTAAGACTGTAGAATGACCTATTTAAGTTCTGGGAATTAGAGACAACAGCTTATTATCTCTTTTTTAGATTGCAATGCATTAATATTTCAAATCTTCAAAAAGTCACACAACTCCACAGTTGAAGCTGCCAATTGCATTTGCACACTCGAGGGAATTCACTGTCTGCTTCTTTCTTTTTCATTCTTAAAGCTGTAGTGTGTCATTTCTGTGCCACCACCAATCAAATGATGTACAAATAATAATTGGTTTTAAACAGGCCCCTCGCACCAAGTCAGACATTGGTCAGACAAACTGATAGCCCCGCCCCACACGCATTCCACTAGATGGGCTGCTGTTGCTATGTCAGAATGGTTGGGAAAAACAACAACCGCACCACAAACACATAGCGTTTACACTTTAAAATAAATAAATAAATGGTTCACTTACATTTGTCTAACATAGAAAAAAAAATTACACATTTAATTAAAAGTAACTTGGGTTTAGCTTTTGAAGGTGTTTCAAAAGTTTTTCACAGATGATCAAACTTTTAATCCATCACATTGCGTCCAAGAAAACAACGATAAACTTGAATATTATGTTTACTTTTATATGTAGAAATCAAATTAGCATTTTGTAGAGTTATTTAAAAGAGACTTTATTTATTTTTCAAATCAGATTAAACAATTGCATTTTGTAGTTTGAACTCAGTCAGTGACTGAGATGGAGGCTAGGTTAGCAGGTTAATTATAACTGTGTGTCTGTCACCATTGGTCAGATATTTTTTCTTTTACCTTTATTTAACCAGGAAAGAAGACTCATTGAGAGTAAAATCTCTTTTGCAGGAGTGTCCTGGCCAAGATAGGCAGCCAAAATTTACACATACATATAACAAACAGTAACATACTATCAGTGGTGGAAAGAGTACTGAAAAAATATACTCCAGTAAAAGTACCATTACCTTCCAAAAAATGTAGTGTGAGTAGAGTAAAAGTACTTGTCCAAAAAACTACTTGAGTAAGAGTCAAAAAGTAGCCTATTTAAAAGTACTCATTAGTATTGAGTAGTGAGTACTGAGCTGTGGATTCTACCCCCTCATAATAAACGCTGTACACCGCAATTTATACATTTTAAAAACGTTGTACATTCTGTAATTCACATTATCTTGTTTGTCATAAAGAATAAAGAATATCTATTATCCAGCAGTTTTAATTTTGACTGCCGACTCTTTAAAATACATCAAAACAGCACGGAAACAGTATTCAGTTGAAGAAAAGATGAAAGTTATTCTCAGTACAATCATCCCCATTTAAATCATAAAGTTTGAAAAAATAGATTTAAAATCATGTAAGGCCACCGAGACAGCATGCTGTTGTTGCAAATAAAATATTAATGTTTAGAACAGTGCAAATACAAACACTATTAGAAACTCATAGTTCAGCATCACACACCATGATATGGGTTAACATGAGAGCCCATTTCTCTCCAAAACGGTGCCAGTTTTAGTGTTTTGCAATAAAGAAATAAGAATAACTAAATTGCGTGCATGTCTCTTTGATGAGCCGCGGCGGTCTCGGTGAATCAGCAGCATCCACAATGGAACAAAAAGTGTTGAACTTGAAAATTGTTTATGTGCGAGTGCACTTGCTAAATGAAGGCAGATTGTATAAAATGGATTAAAAATAAATAAATAAACATGTATTAGCGAGCTGCAGTTTTATTACATCACGCGCTGGCACAGATGCAGTATATTAATAGTGGAAAATAGTGGAGTAAAAGTACCAATACATCACTTAAAATGTACTCAAGTAAAAGTAAAAGTACACAATTTTTAAACTACTCAAAAAAGTACAATTACTGATAAAAACTACTTAATTACTGTAACGTGAGCATTTGTCAATTGTTACGTCACACCCCTGCATAAAATAAAATACTACGCAAAAAAAAAAGATTAATTTCTTTAATCTAATCAAACGTGTAATTCATCTCAGATTTAGCTGTGTTTTGTTTTGAAAACATCTACAAGTTTGCAGCTAGTCTGTGGTCTCTGAAGCGTAAAATCAGCTGTATTTTTGCTCTCACACATTTCAAATAGTCTTCAGATAGGATCCACACTTTCCTCTGTAGATTCAGCTGATATCCACAGGCACCTTATCACCATGGGACACACTCGTTCCTGGAGATCCCAGCGGTGGGACGCCACTCAAATCAAGTCCGCTGTTCACGCAGCATTCACACACCTGAACACAAGCAGACGTTTGGTTAGTCTTTGGTAAATCTTAATCATCCTCCTAATACTGCTGCTTTAACTCACAATGAATGCATTAGAGTTAAGTGCCAAAGGCCTGGCCGTCCCAGCGGAGCAGATGGCATGAGAGGGTTCACAGCTGGCCATGTTTACCAAGCATTTACTTTCCTAATGGGAGAAAGGAGAGAAGGAGAGAAAGAAAAACAAAGACACTGACTTGGCAGGAAGTGGCACACAGCTCTGTCAAAGAGTTTTTGGCAGAAACGATGCAATGTAGGAGATATTCAGTGCTTTTAGGAAATAGGATGCGAAATGAGTTCATCAAAATATTAATCTAGCTGGGGGAAAATATTGAGAAATATTGATTTCAAGTTATTTTGAACCTTTAAATGAGTGGTATTTTTCATAGAATCAATGCATACCCTATGCATATCTTGATGAATCAAAAAGCTTCAAAAATTTCTCTCTGCTTTCTTTTCTATTTTTTTGTTGTTATTAAAATAATAATAATAATAATAATAATAATGTATTTTTAAATTAGGTAATTTGATGAGCACTTGACATTATGAATTTCCCATTTGAAATTACTATAAAGTCGTAAAAGTTTTAATAATGATAACCGGGCATTGTGAAGCTGCTAAATGAGTTATATTTTCTGTAGTTTATATAATTAATGTATATTCACTTATCTCAATATATCTAAAGCTTTTTTCCTCTTAATTTTTCCAGAGAAAATTTGTTTCCCCTGCTGGTTTTTCTTCTACCCCTCACTTTTTTTTCTCTTCCTTGGGGGCTCTTATATTTTGTGTATGGTGTATCTGAAGAATAACTAGCTAACTAAATAAATATATCATGTAAAATAAATAAATCAATATTAATCAGGTTATTTTTTATGTATTATCTAATAATAATAATAATAATAATAATGCAAAAATAACATGTTGCAATAAAAACCCAATTAATACATAAATAATGTCACAATAAATAATTAAAATAAATAAATAAATATTAATCAAGTTATTATTTGCATGTTAAAATTATTATTATTTTTTATTATTATATACTACATACAGATGAGAACCTGATTAATATTGATTTATTTATTTTACAATATTTATTTTACATTATGTATTTTTTATGATTTTTTTATTGTGGCATTATTTTTTCCATAATAATAATAATAATAATAATAATAATAGTAATAATAATAACTCAATAATTTAATAATATTAATTATTAATTATTATGAATACAATAATAATAATAATATGTAAAAAATAATGTTACATAAAAACAAACAATAAATAAATAATCAAGCACAGTATTTTTCAGAAAGTATAGTAGACACTTGTCAAACAAAAACAAACAAACGTGGCACTGACGATCAAACTGAATCAAAAGGTCACATTAATTGAGCATAGTCAAATGAGCTCTTACCCCAAACAGTAAGTACATTTTATGGAAAAGAATATATCTATATGTATCTATACATATTTTTTTCGTCTTACCAATATACACCCCCATCACCCATTCCGCACCTACAGTAAGCCACTGCAGTCCAGTGTAACAGCAGGACGTCTGCCCAGCTTTCCTGCTGGGCAGCACACATTAAACATTTATTGTGCCCATCCTGAGCAAGACTCCATTATTTATTTACAGGAATGGTTTCGTCCCAATCCCTTGATGGAATACAAATGAAACATGGCTATTTGTATTCCAGACTGCCTTCATTTCCGTAGATAAAAAAATATATTTTTTGCTATTTCTTCAAAAAGCAGTGCTGATGTTTACAGCGGCTGGGCCTGTTTTGAGGTTGATTTAACCGTGTAATGAGTGTCGCAATTGTGTTAATGTATTCGTAGGGTGAAATCATTTTAGTGAAATCTGATGTGGCATGATTATAAACCAAATATGATCAGAGAACAATCTGTTCGAACTCATAATGCGACAATCAATTCTCAACAAGCAATACTTTCAGGTATATTCAAGGTGACTGGAAATTTGGGATGCCAGGGCGCAGATGGAGACCAAGGTGGCAAACTTATGATTGGCGTCTAAAAAAGTTGTTTGGCAGATCTGAAGGAATATTATCATTGACTTCTGAGGAGCCACATTGCGAGCCTCGGGGAAAATGTTGACCTTGAATTTAGCCTTTCCTTCACTGTTCTGGGTCAAATATTGTATTTATTTTTGTCAGAAAGACAAACATGCATTTGTTCCGTGCGCTAGGATTTCCACAGACATTTTTCTTGATTTTGAACTCAAGCATCTCGAAAAACACATAAGATACAAAACTCTGCTTCGAGATATACCCATTAGCTGGGCAGAGGCGAAAATGATAGCCCAGGGGGAGAGAGATGTTATTTCTACAGCGTTACGAACAGGAAACCAAACAAGAGACAGCCGATCATTCTTGTGTGGCTCTGTTGCCCACAAAACATATAGAGGCGCTAATTTAATTTCATGTTTCATTGGACGCTGGTGCCACAGACAGGAAAGTTAGAATGGCATCCCAAAGGTTGATTTTTGACTTTGCTGACTAGAGGAAGGTCCTGATTTCTGGAGTTTTACATCTTATCAGCTGTCTATGACAATGTGCAACAATTTACAACTAAAGATGCCTTCATCTCGTGTCAAAAAGACAATCGTTTAGAAAGTTCTCAAATATTTCAACATGAGTAGGTATTCATATGTAAAGTGTGATTTATTATATTAGCAGCATTTACACATCCTTTAGAGAACTGATTTTAGAGAAGCACAGAAGTTCACAAATCCTTTTAGGTTAATCTAATTTTAAACATACAGCGTAAAAAAATACAAACAAATAAAAATTATATATATATATATATATATATATGTATATGTATGTATGTATGTGTGTGTGTGTGTGTGATCATTAATAGCCAAATCATATTTTTTTTACAAATATTTTATACACATTTACAAAACCGTTAAGATTCACAAAATATTGAATATATAACTTTCAAATATCTATATAGTATGTTAATATCCAAATATATGCATAATATAAATATTAAATTAAATGTCATATAATGAACTTTTTAAATAATTATATTTTATATTATTTCAATGTATTATATTATTTATATTATTTTAAATTGATTAAATTTACATTTGTATTTATTATTTTGGATGCTGTAAACATGCCAACATTTGTCTAAATATGCAAAAATATTTATGTAACTGTCACATACAAATACCTATGAATATTCATGAGCATTTAGAGGGTTATCATTAAACAAATGAAGCTACATTTCAACTGATAAACTTCAACATCAAAGGTGCATGATTTTATAAAGTAGAACTTTAGGAAGTTCAAAAATGCTGTAAAATTTGTATTTAAATGTACCATAAGACATAAGAATAAAAGCAAAACTGCGACATTAAGAATAAAAGGCCTTATTGCTCCATATAAATGTCCTTTATTACGGTATTACAATAGATTGTTCATCTTCAATAAACAATATTTACTTTTATTTAAATGAGTATGGACAAAGCGAATCAATAATAGGATGAAACCATAAGGACAGAGCTTATTAATATTACAGTTGGCCCGCATTTAAGACGCTGAAATGTCACCTTATCTCCTTTGTTTGCGTTTTTTTCTTCAGCTTTTTTCCCTGCAGAGAAACATTATGTGCAGGAGGGGAGGCTTGAATGAGGGGATATTTAAACAATTTATGAGAGCACGACACAAGCAACTGCGTCACCTTTTTTATAAAGCAAAACTGATAAAGACTCGGACACATAATAAAAACTCAGATCACAATTAAACCGACCATTAAAGTGGAAACTGTCTTTGTGTGTTTCTCGCAGCAGACGTGTTTGACACGCAGATAATCTATTGCCGAGTTCTTGTTAAGCGTGGTCATCTGGAAATGTCAAGCAACATGAAAATGTTTGAGAAAACCTTTGCAACAGTACAGGCTGCAATCACGTAACAGATAAACCAGCCATGAAATATTTTTTGTCTGGACGTGGGTTCGATCGATCTGGCTGCTGTTGAGGTCAGTGTTCTACACATGCAGGTTAGAAACAACTTGCTGGTGATATTCAATACACAAAACACAAGCCTTGGGCTGCTTAACACAATGACACTAATAACATTATACATCAATAACATAAGCAGGCCTACTTCTTAGATTGCATGCTTATTGTATGATATAAAAACTACAGCAGCTGAAAATTTACTTGTCCTCAGGCCATCCAAGATGTAGATGACTTTGTTTCTTCAACAGAACGGATTTGGAGAAATTTAGCATTGCATCACTTGCTCACCAATGGATCCTCTGCAGTGAATGGGTGCCGTCAGAATGAGAGTCCAAACATCTGATAAAAACATCACAATAATCCACAAGTTATCCACATGACTCCAGTCCATCAATTAATATCTTGTGAAGTGAAAAGGTGCGTGTTTGCATCCATTATTATCTATCAATCCATCATTAAGGCATTTTAACTTGATACCTTCCCTTCTGGCTGAAATATGTTTCCACAATCCATAATAACACTTCTTCTAGTGAAAAAGTTTATCACCTGTTGTCCTCTCACATCAAAATACATATATTATTATTTTTTTATTGTTTTGGACTGCTTTTGCTTGTAAACAGTGTTTGTTCGGTGCATATTTCTCACCTGATTCAGACAAAATGTTTCAATGAAGCATTTGTTTCTTACAAACATGCAGCTTTTCGTTTTATAAGACGTTAATTGATGGACTGGAGTCATGTGGATTACTTTATGTGGATTGTTGTGATGTTTTTATCAGCTGTTTGGACTCTTATTCTGACGGCACCCATTCACTGCAGAGGACCCATTGGTGAGCAAGTGATGTACAGTAATGCTAAATTTCTCCAAATCTGTTCACATGAAGAAACAAACTCATCCACATCTTGGATGGCCTGAGAGTGAGTATTTTCAGAAAATTTTAATTTTCGTTTGAACTTTAATGGTAAACTGAATGGCCAAACATCATTTAGAAACTATAGTTTTAGATTAAATTACTAAAACAAATAAATAAATAAATTTAAGTGCAAGATTTTATTTTCTGTGGCAATATGATGCTGTCAAACTGTTGTTATAGACTTAATTTGTAACACATACAAAGTTGTATGAAACATTTAAATTCAAAATGAACCTTAAATGCGTCTTTGTTGAGAGTGAAAGTATAAAAAAAGCAATATTGAAGACTCGTCTTTGTCTTGTTTGTGGAGGATTGATGATGCTGTTCTACTGGTTACATGCAGCCACAGCCTATAACAGAATAGTCGTGCTCAGATTCTCAATGCTTCACTTGAAAAACAAATTATCTGGCATAGCTACTTATATTGTACAGTCACAGCTACAATAAGATCACAAGCGGTGTTGGGAAAGCTAATTAGATGCTAAGCCAACTGCTGCTGCAAGGTACTCATGATTTGATGGAGTTAAACTTTAATCATGCTCCTCTTTTGAAAAACTAGTTAAACTAAAAGCTACTAATAAATAGCTAACTACATTAAAACTGTGTGCTCAAAACAAAATGACAGAAAAACCAGCTTGTTATAGGAAAAGAAACACTATTTTGAGCTGAGCTTCTGGCCCATTTCTGAAAAAATCTCTCAGGTCTCGCAACCTGTACTGAACAGCAGCCATATTTGCGGCACAAGTCTATCAAAGTGGCCATCCGTTCTAGGCTTGTCAACAGAGCAGCAAGCTTTCCTGACATTCATTGTTAGTAGTGCAATACATTTTTAAAGTTGTGCATGTCTCCCTGAGAGAAATGCATTAAATCCCCTTCACAAGAGCAAAGAAAGTGGTCAATTATCCAGTACAGACAAATTTAACACAGGTAATTTAGTGTCACACTCTTTTTTCACGACTCTTATCTGCTATGACAGTGATGCCTGAGGCGAAAACAGACTTGAAAGCAAAGTGTACAGGGGCATTACGAGGGAAAGGAAAATTCTCTAAAAAGAGCTTTTTTTAAGGTGAAAAAGTTTGCTCTGTAGGGAATAAGCTTTCTAGATTCCAAATATCTACCAGTGAAAAGTTTGGACATACCTGCTCTTTTTTCACTATTATCATTTCCTACAGTTAAGAATAATAGTCATGAAGTCATCAAAACTACTGAATTATAGGAATCATGTAAAATGATTAAATAAAAGCTCAGGGATGCTGATGTTCCTTCACTATCCATTCCAACCTTATTAAAAGTATTTAAATAAATACAAATAATAAATTAAATTTAATCAACAATCACAAACAAAATTAATATAAATATAATAAAAAATAATAATTAAAAAGAGATTAATTCACACAAAGGATCAGAAATATTAAAAAACAATTATTAGAAATCAAGTTTGTTCAGGGTTATTACAGTTAACTAAAACGATTAATAAAATCATTACTTGAAATAAAATAAATTTGAACTGAAATAAAATGAAACAGGATTTTTTTTACTTTAGCTAGTGTAACCCAACATTTTAAATTTTAAGTTAGTTTAACTTGATGTACCAAAATAATTAAATCTGAAATAAAAATAAAATAAAAAAATTCAGAAATTTTAAAGGTGACATATCATGAAAATCTGACTTTTCCAGGTTTTAAGTGCTATAATCAGGTCCCCGGTGCATCTACAAACCAAGGAAACGTGAAAAAGATTAACTCAGTAACTTTGTTTTGATAAGCCTTTTTCTGCAAGCGTCTGAAAAAACGAGCGCATCTGATTTCGCTCCCTTGGTGACGTGGCAAAGGGATCTCATTATAATATTACCGCCCCTTAATCTGTAAGTTTCCACCCACGGCGCCCTTATTGTGTTTTCACAAGCGA
>NW_015548219.1:1214213-1221846 GCF_001515605.1 Sinocyclocheilus anshuiensis | reverse complement strand
GTTCTTCAAATAATTTTACAGTAGCCTTAAAGGTCCCATGGCATGAAAATTTCACTTTATGAGGTTTTTTAACATTAATATGAGTTCCCCTAGCCTGCCTATGGTCCCCCAGTGGCTAGAAATGGCGATAGGTGTAAACCGAGCCCTGGGTATCCTGCTTCGCCTTTGAGAAAATGAAAGCTCAGATGGCCCAATCTGGAATCTTCCCTTTATGTCGTCATACGGGGAAAGGTTACCTCCCCTTCTCTGCTTTGCCCGCCCAGAGAATTTGGCCCGCCCATGAGAAAATGAGCTACTACCGTGCGAGGCGAGCGCAATATATTTTTTTCCTCGAGAGACATCATGGCTTGCAAACGAGCGAAGCATGGCAGTTGCCCCGCCTCTCTGCTCCTCATTAGCATTTAAAGCTACAGACACAGAAATGGCACGTCCTAAGGAAAGCTCATTGTGGGACTGGCTCGTAGTGGCTGAAATTCTGCACCAAGGCTGAATTTCGGGAAAGAGACTTCAGATACAGTACTAGGGACCACTTAGGCCTATATAAAAGCATCTAAAAACCAGCATGTCATGGGACCTTTAAGAATATGCATGAGATCAAAAGTCACATCTCATGTCTCTACAGTATACGTCTTATACTCTACAATGGAAACCAGTATCAATATACAAGAGCTACACGACCTAGAAAAGTTATTTTACAACCGGCAGGACCATAAATCAAAAAATGACACACAATATCCAGATGGCCCACTGACAAGAAAAACAAACGGCAGAGTTAATGATCAATGTAAACAGGTTTTAGTTTGATAGGAAGATGTACCACACAAAGCATCCAACAAAATCTAATCAAGTTAAAAGGGAATGACGCTCATTATAAACAGAGCTTCTGAGCAATGTTTTATTCATAACACTCTGATGCTTTTCAATTCTATCATATTTTATCCATTGTGGACAGTATTAGGTTTCACCTGAGGAGTTCGAGATTTAAATTAATGATGATCTGGCGTCTTTCTTCAAATGATGCTCCTGTTGAAACTGCATGTGTTTCACATGCATGGCTTTAATGAATAAAACACCCGTTTTTCTGAAGGACTTGACACACTGTTTTTAACAGAAATAACTGAAAAATGCATGAGCAATATTCATATTTATTGACGAAATTTAAACAGTAAACATATTAGGTTCAGCTGGAGACAAGCATGTTTGGTAGACTCAAGACAGCATCTTGTTTGCACTGACCTCTTGAAGGGGACTGTATCATGAGGAACTAAACTTTCCTTCATCTTTAGATCACATACTGTGTAAATTGCAGAGCTCAAAAATTCTGCTTTAAAAAAAAATGCTTTACTGCAAAAAAATAAAAAAAAAAAGAGAAAAAGAATGCATCAACACACAGCTTCACAAATTAAAAAACAGCATTTTGGTGTTCAGAAACATGACCTGTCAGCTGTGGTGCTCACGCAGACCACACAAGATCAGATTCAACTGTGTCATTTTCCAGTCCTGCTCCCACTTCTTTTCACATCAGCTCTCTATTACGCTATCGTTTGGGAAGAATGGGAAGAATTTTTTTTTTTTATAGGAAATAAGTCTCTTATGCTCACCAAAGTTGAATTAGACAGTAAAAGCAGTAAAAGTTATTTATAATTTGAAATATTATCCCAATTAAAATAACTTTTTATTGCAATACATATTGTGAAATGTAATTCATTTCTGTGATGCAAAGCTGAATTACATTCTTAAACAAAATCTAACAAACTAGTGAAGCAGTTTTATCAATTTGTAGACATTTTTAACGAGACATTTGTGCAATTAAAAGGATGAGTAGTAGTTAATTGTCTTCTCCTGGCCTGTTTAGACAAGCTCTCCATAAAACAAACAAAAAAAGCCCTGGCAAATTAATAATTATTATTTTAAAAACATATATTATATAGACACTTCATATTTAATGGTATTATTTTGATCGCATTTTATATATTATACTTTCAAGAAAGAATTTGCATTGGGATGGTAGTTTTTGGGTGGATGGTAGGAAGCGGGGTTTTTTTTAATTTTTATTTTTTGTTTGTTTTTTTGCATGATTTGGCATGCATTTTTGTTGCATTTACACAGTTTTGACCAGCAGGTGTCACCAGCGTGTGATGTCTTAAGCGCTTCGAAACAGTGAATCATTTTGCGAAGCAATTGGTTCAATTGATTCAAAGCTTCGAAAAGGTTTGTTTTTCCGATCCCTATTTAAAGCTGCATTCCGTAACTTTTTTCTGTTAAAAATGACCAAATTCGTCTAATAATTATAAAATTATTAGTCTTTGCGTCATTACGTCATGTCTGTATACATAAAGAAGGAGTCCCAGTTAGAAGGCTCTATCGGCTATATGGGATCGTTCGTAGCCTCTTCTTGCAGCACCAGAAATATTTAAACTTGTCATTTTGGAACCAGTTCTAAGGAACATTAAATTGTTTTTTGAGGTTAAAATAATTTATTTTGATGACATTCGAATGGTATGACAATTAGAGATTAGACTGTACAGAAATTGAAATCTAGGCTACAGACAACACCAAATGCAAACTAAATACACGTAGTCACGCAATGTTGATTGTTAATATTAACAATTTGAGAACAAATATAAAAATAATAATTTGCATGGTTTGATGTGATCTGAGCTTTGCGATCGTTATTTAATTACTACTGGTAGTGTGACCTATTAAGGCGCAGCTCTATTCTGGAAAAGGGGGCGGGGAGCAGCAGCTCATTTGCATTTAAAGACACAGGCCCGAAAACCAGCTTGTTTCTGCTTCCACTCAAAATAGGTATTTTCAAAATGATATAATAAATGATCTGTGGAGTATTCTGAGCTGAAACTTCACAGACACATTCTGGGTACACCAGAGACTTATATTACATATTGTAAAAAGGGACATAATATGTATTCTTTAAAATTAAAATGTAAACCAAAAATATAAACATAAAAATGAATTAAAAAATTACAAAAAAAAAAAACGATAATAGTAACTCACTCACTGGATAATATAACCATTAACATCACAATTTTCAGTAAAGCTGCTTTGTCATATAGACACAAAATATCTGCAACTCTAAAATAAAATGTGAACCAAAAATATAATTATTAGTCTTTGCGTCATTACGTCATGTCTGTATACATAAAGAAGGAGTCCCAGTTAGAAGGCTCTATCGGCTATATGGGATCGTTCGTAGCCTCTTCTTGCAGCACCAGAAATATTTAAACTTGTCATTTTGGAACCAGTTCTAAGGAACATTAAATTGTTTTTTGAGGTTAAAATAATTTATTTTGATGACATTCGAATGGTATGACAATTAGAGATTAGACTGTACAGAAATTGAAATCTAGGCTACAGACAACACCAAATGCAAACTAAATACACGTAGTCACGCAATGTTGATTGTTAATATTAACAATTTGAGAACAAATATAAAAATAATAATTTGCATGGTTTGATGTGATCTGAGCTTTGCGATCGTTATTTAATTACTACTGGTAGTGTGACCTATTGTGAAACTCAGTACTAGGGACCACTTAGGCCTATATAAAAGCATCTAAAAACCAGCATGTCATGGGACCTTTAAGAATATGCATGAGATCAAAAGTCACATCTCATGTCTCTACAGTATACGTCTTATACTCTACAATGGAAACCAGTATCAATATACAAGAGCTACACGACCTAGAAAAGTTATTTTACAACCTATTGTGAAACTTTTTTTTTTTTTTCAGTTGGTCAGAACAAAACTGGCAGACATGTTACTTATTCAGATTACATTTTCCAGTGAAACTTCTTATTTTTTACATACTTCCAAGACATAGTATTTGTAATTTCAAAGTACAGTGAATATCCACACCGGTGCATTGACTGACTGCCCATACATACACCTCAAAACATTCGATTTATCTACGCTGAAGAGCCGTGCCGACGCACAACCCATGTAAAGAAGATAATTACGCAAATAACTGCAATTGCAGGTTTCAACCAGTATCAATATACAAGAGCTACACGACCTAGAAAAGTTATTTTACAACCGGCAGGACCATAAATCAAAAAATGACACACAATATCCAGATGGCCCACTGACAAGAAAAACAAACGGCAGAGTTAATGATCAATGTAAACAGGTTTCAGTTTGATAGGAAGATGTACCACACAAAGCATCCAGCAAAATCTAATCAAGTTAAAAGGGAATGACGCTCATTATAAACAGAGCTTCTGAGCAATGTTTTATTCATAACACTCTGATGCTTTTCAATTCTATCATATTTTATCCATTGTGGACAGTATTAGGTTTCACCTGAGGAGTTCGAGATTTAAATTAATGATGATCTGGCGTCTTTCTTCAAATGATGCTCCTGTTGAAACTGCATGTGTTTCACATGCATGGCTTTAATGAATAAAACACCCGTTTTTCTGAAGGACTTGACACACTGTTTTTAACAGAAATAACTGAAAAATGCATGAGCAATATTCATATTTATTGACGAAATTTAAACAGTAAACATATTAGGTTCAGCTGGAGACAAGCATGTTTGGTAGACTCAAGACAGCATCTTGTTTGCACTGACCTCTTGAAGGGGACTGTATCATGAGGAACTAAACTTTCCTTCATCTTTAGATCACATACTGTGTAAATTGCAGAGCTCAAAAATTCTGCTTTAAAAAAAAATGCTTTACTGCAAAAAAATAAAAAAAAAAAGAGAAAAAGAATGCATCAACACACAGCTTCACAAATTAAAAAACAGCATTTTGGTGTTCAGAAACATGACCTGTCAGCTGTGGTGCTCACGCAGACCACACAAGATCAGATCCAACTGTGTCATTTTCCAGTCCTGCTCCCACTTCTTTTCACATCAGCTCTCTATTACGCTATCGTTCAAAAAAATTGGGAAGAATTTTTTTTTTTTATAGGAAATAAGTCTCTTATGCTCACCAAAGTTGAATTAGATAAAAAATACAGTAAAAGTTATTTATAATTTGAAATATTATCCCAATTAAAATAACTTTTTATTGCAATACATATTGTGAAATGTAATTCATTTCTGTGATGCAAAGCTGAATTACATTCTTAAACAAAATCTAACAAACTAGTGAAGCAGTTTTATCAATTTGTAGACATTTTTAACGAGACATTTGTGCAATTAAAAGGATGAGTAGTAGTTAATTGTCTCTTACTGGCCTGTTTAGATTATGGACCGCAGCTTTAACTAAAATGTCTATAGTTGAAGAAAGATCCCAAAACAAAGTTATAGATTTTAATAGATTTGATAGTTTTTGGCTTTTTAAAAGTATTTTGTCAAATGTCTTACATCATACCGTCCTTCCTTGTGTCCCTGTGCAGTGCAGTGTGAAATCGGAGCTCCCTATAGCTATTTAGAGAAAGGCACCTGCTAGCTGAAGGTATGTGATAATGTAGTAATTACTATCACAGGCCTGAGAGCTCCTGGAGGGTCATTCGGTGGGGAGGGGAGAGTAATGCCGCGCTCGCTAACGTCTTCCCGCTCCGTCTGCGGTGGCTAGAGCCGAGCAGCAGACAGACCTGGAGAGAGACACAATTAAAAAATGCAGTGGTGTGCGCCGTGCTCGGCATCTGCAGCATACCAATGAAGACCTGCCCACCTCTCCCTGCTCAGGTACGTTGCCCACCCTGCCAGGATCTAATTAGACCATCTCTTTGTAAATGGGAATGAGATTACAGGACAGGACAGCATGCCGTTTGCTGCGGGTTGCTGGAGGTCACAGCTAAGTCATTACCTAGCCCTAGATTGAGCCCCGAATGCCACAGGGAGAATGAAAATAGAGTCATTACCCATACTGCCTTTATTCAGAGAAACACACTGCACTTACCCTTCCTGGTTATTATTCTGTTGTTGCAGTAGCACTGTTTACTAACTTACATTCAGTGCATTCGATTTTCTGTGTGTAGAAACGTCACTACGGTTGTTTTGACTTTAAATTATACAAAATATAGTTATATTAATATTTTTATTGTTGCTGTTTTAATTTTATAATAATAAAAATAGAAATCTAAAAATCACATTACAATGTTTTTTTTTTATTATTATTATCATATAATAGTAATTACGTGGTATATACACACTATTTTTAGCTACATTATTAAGAAATTATTACTTTACTAAATAAAATTCTTAAATTACAACAACAACAACAACATAATTTAGATAATCTGAATAGGCTATCAGATGAAAGAACAATGTTTCCTAAAGTAATAATTTACTATAATGATTTCTTAATAATGTAGCTAAATAAAATAATGAATATATATAATGTATTTACTATTATGGTGCTCACGCAGACCACACAAGATCAGATCCAACTGTGTCATTTTCCAGTCCTGCTCCCACTTCTTTTCACATCAGCTCTCTATTACGCTATCGTTCAAAAAAATTGGGAAGAATTATTTTTTTTTATAGGAAATAAGTCTCTTATGCTCACCAAAGTTGAATTAGATAAAAAATACAGTAAAAGTTATTTATAATTTGAAATATTATCCCAATTAAAATAACTTTTTATTGCAATACATATTGTGAAATGTAATTCATTTCTGTGATGCAAAGCTGAATTACATTCTTAAACAAAATCTAACAAACTAGTGAAGCAGTTTTATCAATTTGTAGACATTTTTAACGAGACATTTGTGCAATTAAAAGGATGAGTAGTAGTTAATTGTCTCTTACTGGCCTGTTTAGACAAGCTCTCCATAAAACAAACAAAAAAAGCCCTGGCAAATTAATAATTATTATTTTAAAAACATATATTATATAGACACTTCATATTTAATGGTATTATTTTGATCGCATTTTATATATTATACTTTCAAGAAAGAATTTGCATTGGGATGGTAGTTTTTGGGTGGATGGTAGGAAGCGGGGTTTTTTTTTATTTTTATTTTTTGTTTGTTTTTTTGCATGATTTGGCATGCATTTTTGTTGCATTTACACAGTTTTGACCAGCAGGTGTCACCAGCGTGTGATGTCTTAATAATGATTTCTTAATAATGTAGCTAAATAAAATAATGAATATATATAATGTATTTACTATTATTTTATTATATAACAACAACAGCAATAATAATAATAATAATAATAATAAATATATTTAGGATAATTTGAATAGGCTTTCAGCTGAAAGAATACTTTTTTTCTTAAAGTAACAAGTTAGTAAAGTAATAATTTCTTAATAAGGTATATTAATAAAGTAGTGAGTGTATATATAATGTATTTACTTTTTAATAATAATAATATATTTTGGTAATTTTTCATAATGTCATAATTTAGAAAAGTAATATTTCATAATAATGTAACTTAAAATAATGAGTATAGGCTACGTAACGTATTTAATATAATTTGTATTATTATTATGAAATTATAATGATAATAAAACTATTAATGAAACTATATTTTGGATAATTCCAGTCTTTCAGCTGAAAGAATACTGTTTATTAATGTAATATAGTAATGTATTTTTTTTATTGTAGATTAACAACACAGGTATATATATATACATATATATATATATACACACATACACATATATATACACATACATATACATATACATACATACATATACATATACATATACATAC
>NW_015548219.1:1209812-1213957 GCF_001515605.1 Sinocyclocheilus anshuiensis | reverse complement strand
ATACACATACATACACATACATATATACATATATATACATATATATACATACATATACATATATAATGTATATATGTGTGTGTTAATAATAACAGCAATGATAATGATAATAATACACTTTAGATCACTTGAATTGGCTTTCATCTGAAAAAAAAAAAGTTTCTTAATCTAATAATAGCTTAATATTTTGTATATACACACATTTAATTGATACTACTTGCTGCTATAGGATGCTCAGGGTTAATATATTAGTAACAGTTTTTGCTGAATGGATTGCAGGCCAATGCTGCATGTTACACTTAATAACACCCTTTAGCCATGATTATATTCATAGCATTGCTACATTCATAAAACATACAAACATTTATGGAAATACAATAATATTGCTGATTATCAAAATTCTGTCTCACACACTGAAGATGAAACCGCACATTTATTCCACAATGGCAGAATTCCCTTTAAGCTAAAAGTGTCAGTATCTAATTGTAGGCTTCTGTTGGCTCCTGAATTTGAACATGGACTGACATGACTCAGTCTCTGTAGCTTCTCTCCAAACCAAAGGTTGTGTGGATCCAATTGAGCAGAGATGATGGAACTCATTATACGAAACATTCTGGGGAGAATTTGGATGAAATCTGGCTCAAAGGCTCAGATTGGCTTTTGTAAAACAAATTTCTTCACCGAAACCCCTATGTCCAAGACCAAGCCAAACAACACTTGTCTGACAGTATTTTACATTTAATTTGGTGTCTGTCTCTTTATACCGTTTCAGTGCTCTGAATATGACTGTCCTTCTCAACAGTGACTGACAGTTCTGTTCACCAAATAAAAGTTTGTCAGTGCAGAGTTTTTCGTAAACTCGTTTATTCTTTTCTTTTATGTATATACATATGTATATACCAAGGCTACATTCATTCGATCAAGAAAACAGTAAAAACAGTGAGAAATAATATTACAATTACATCATGGTTTACAATTTTAATAAAAGTTAAAATATAATTTAATCATATGGTGTCAAAGCTGAATTTTCAGCATTTGATTTATCAATGTTGGAAACAGTTGTGCTACTTAATTTTATATTTAAATTTTAATTCCATTTTATTCCATTCCATTACTGTGACTTTTTTTTCCAGGATTCTTTGATGAATAAAAAGTTAAAAACAACAGCATTCATTCAAAATAGAAATGTTTTGTAACAATACAAGTCTCTATTATTATTTTTTAATTAATGTAACATGTCCTTGCTGAATAAAAAGTATTACTTAAAAAAAAAAAAAGTAAAAACATACCACAAACTTTTGAATGGTAAGATTTCTATTGGGAATAAAATTATATCACCATTATTTTAAATTGTAACATTACTGTATTTTCGATCAAATAAATGCAGCATACTAATAAGCATATGTATGAGGTGTCTTTCAAACACACTAAAATCTTACTGCTCCCAAACTTTTAAATGGTAGTGTATATATAAAAACTTTGACTTTATACACATACATATATACACACAGTGCCTTGCGAAAGCATTCATACCCCTTAATTTTGTTAATGTTTTGTTATGTTGCTGCCTTATGTTAAACTGCTTTAAATTATTTTTCCCACATCATTCTACACTCCATACACCATAATGGCAAAGCAAAAAACAGGTTAACATCTTTGCAAATGTATTAAAAAAAAAAAAAAAAAAATTATTCCGTTGCATAAGTATTATAGGACAGTTGAAATTTAGCTCAGGAACATTCATATTGCTTGTAGATGTTACTATACACTTCAAGTGAAGTTAACCTGTGGCAAATTCAACTGAATGGGTATGATTTGGAACGGCACACACACATCCTAATAAAAGGTCTAACAGCTGAAAACGCATCTCAGAGCAAAAACCAAACCCGGAGGTCAAAAGAACTGCCTGTAGAGCTCAGAAACAGGTTTGCATCAAGTCACACATCTGGGGAAGAGTTCAGAAAAACATTCTGCTTCATTGAAGGTTCAAAGAATCATGTAGCCTTCATTATGCATAATGGAGGACGTTTGAAACAACTAGAACACTTCCTAGAGCTGGCCTCCTGGCCAAACTGAGCAACTGATGGAGAAGGACTTTGTCTAGACTGGTCACCAAGAACCTGATAGTCACTCTAGTTGAGCTCCATGATCATATATGCAGATGGGAGAAAGAAGGACAAACATCACTGCAACACGCCACCAATCTGGGCTTTATGGCGGAGTAGCCAGACTCAATCCTCTCCTTAGTGAAGACACACAAAAAACCCACTTGGAATGTGCGCCAAAAAAAAACAAAAAAACAAAACAAAACACACACAACACCTAAAGGACCCTCGGACTGAGAAACAAGATTCTCTGGTTTGATGAAACCTCAATTCTAAGCATCATGTTTGAAGGAAACCAGCTCTGCTCATCACCTGCAGAGTACCATCCCTAAAGTAAAGTGAGCTGGTAGCGGCCTCATTCTGTGGGGCTGTTTTTCAGCAGCAGGGACTGAGGGACTCGTCAGAGTAGAAGAAAAGCTCAACGCACCAAAATATTGAGATAGCCTTAACCCTGTAAGGCCCACTGTTGTAATATTACAACATTAGTTTTAGCTTGACTAAAATAAAGCTGCTCATGTTGTTTGTTTTTTTTCTAAGACCACATTTACACAACTAATGTGTCCTATTCTTCAGCCTTGCAATGCTATTGGATGCTAGATTTTAAAACTAGTTGTGTGAGTTTATGGCCAGGTAAATGGGACTATTTTTAAAATCTAGCATCCAATAGCATTGCAAGGCTGAAGAATAGGACATATTAGTTGTGTAAATGTCGTCTTATGAAAAAAAAAAAAAAAAAGACCCATGAGCAGCTTTATTTTAGTCAGGCTAAAACTAATGTTGTAATATTACAACAGTGGGCCTTACAGGGTTAAGGCTAATCTCAATATTTTGGTGCATTGAGCCATAGGAATCATCATAGGTTGTGAGCTGAAGTTGAAACTTCGGGTTAGAAAAGTACAATAGTATTTATTTTCAGCAAGGGGTGCGGATGGATAGGGCAGGTGAGAATATGAACTAGGATAATGGTCCTGAAGGGAGATGAGAAGAGTAATTTCGTATGGGGTCCTCACAGGAGATCGTGGAAGGGAGACAGAGGACTGCACACACCTCAGTTGACGGGTACACAGGGAATCCACGGAGCAGATGATGGGAACGGACTAGGGAACGGAACACAGGAGAACACACTGGAGGAAACACAGGAGGCAAGTATCACAGGCAGGTAAAGTCTTCCTATGTATCTAGTAAGGATATCAGAGAAAGTCCACTTCGATGAAACGAGATCAGACACTGGAGTGAAGTGAGGTGTGTGCTTTTGTATGGGAGCTGAGGGTGATTGTTGATCTGTGACAGGTGCGTGTGATTAGAACTCAGGTGATGGTGTTCGCTGTGATTGGGAGGTGATTGAGCCTGGCCGATCTGTGACAATAAGTGCTATTAGCATGATAAGTAAAGGGCACAATAAGCTATCAGATAGTGTTGTGTGAATTCTGTGAATGGGTGAATTCTTTAAAATCTGTAAGTGTATTTGGGATCAATTTGCACTGATATTTTTAGCCTGGAAAATAATCTTTTCACAGGTTTTTTCTATATTTGGGTCTTCTAGTGTTTTAATGAAAACCTAGTCCAGAGCATTGAGAACCTAAGCACAAAGCAAGAGTGGCTTATAGACAACTCTGTGAATGTCCTTGAGTGGCCCAGCCAGAGCCTGGCCTTGATCCCAATCAAATATTTCTGGAGAAACCTGAAAATGTGCGTCTGCTCTCATCCAACCTGACAGAGCTTGAGCGGTGAGGAGGCGAGGAGAAGAATGGCAGATAATTGCCAGATGCTGATGTGCAAAGCTTGTCACATCATACCCAAAAAGACTTGAGGCTGTTAAGGTGCTTCAGCTAAGTAATGAGTTAAGAGTTTGAATACTTATGCAATGTACTTATTTCAGTTTTTTATTTGTAATAAATTTACAAAGTTGTGACAATTCTGTTTTTGCTTTGTCATTTAAAGTAATTTAAAGCAGTTTAACATAAGGTTGCAACATAACAAAAATATGAATAATAATAAAGGGGTATGAGTACTTTCGCAAAGCACTGCATGTATGTGTCT
>NW_015548219.1:1202502-1205904 GCF_001515605.1 Sinocyclocheilus anshuiensis | reverse complement strand
GGACACGGAGGTTCCACGGATCTGATGACGACTAGGGACTAGGGAACGGAACACAGGAGAACACACTGGAGGAAACACAGGAGGCAAGTATCACAGGAGTCTTCCTACTTCCTATGTATCTAGTAAGGATATCAGAGAAAGTCCACTTCGATGAAACGAGATCGGACACTGGAGTGAAGTGAGGTGTGTGCTTTTGTATGGGAGCTGAGGGTGATTGTTGATCTGTGACAGGTGCGTGTGATTAGAACTCAGGTGAAGGTGTTCGCTGTGATTGGGAGGTGATTGAGCCTGGCCGATCTGTGACAATAAGTGCTATTAGCATGATAAGTAAAGGGCACAATAAGCTATCAGATAGTGTTGTGTGAATTCTGTGAATGGGTGAATTCTTTAAAATCTGTAAGTGTATTTGGGATCAATTTGCACTGATATTTTTAGCCTGGAAAATAATCTTTTCACAGGTTTTTTCTATATTTGGGTCTTCTAGTGTTTTAATGAAAACCTAGTCCAGAGCATTGAGAACCTAAGCACAAAGCAAGAGTGGCTTATAGACAACTCTGTGAATGTCCTTGAGTGGCCCAGCCAGAGCCTGGCCTTGATCCCAATCAAATATTTCTGGAGAAACCTGAAAATGTGCGTCTGCTCTCATCCAACCTGACAGAGCTTGAGCGGTGAGGAGGCGAGGAGAAGAATGGCAGATAATTGCCAGATGCTGATGTGCAAAGCTTGTCACATCATACCCAAAAAGACTTGAGGCTGTTAAGGTGCTTCAGCTAAGTAATGAGTTAAGAGTTTGAATACTTATGCGCTCTGCATGTATGTGTGTATATATATATATATATATATATATATATGAAAAGTTTATTTGCAATACAGATAACTTTTTTGTTATCATATTTTTGTTTTATTGTGTTAGTTAGCTGTATTTTTAGTTATTTTTTACCTAATCAATATAACCCAACTGCAGTTTGATTGAGATTAGTTGGAATGCACAATGAAAAAACATGATTTTTGAAAATGGTTAAAAACGGAGTTATCAGTCTTTGCAAATTAACTTTTCAAATATATACTCATATGTGTGTATTACTTTGTGTGTGTAATAACCATAAAAACATACATGATTACTGATTTTCACAATGTAAGATAATAAATATATTATTAAAGGTAAACTCTATATGCAGTGCTATCTTACAATATCAAGTGTTTACTTACGAGTTTCATTGGTAGACCAGTTATATAGCAGAGTACTTCTGTCAGGAATCTACCAGCCTAGTTTACAGTAAGAGCGATTCGTAAACAAACCCACAATGCCTCACCGCATAGACCAAAGCATGAGCTCATCACGCTATTAGGATTATGCAACAATCATATACTCAAGTGCATTTTTATGCATTAAATACATATTTATATAGTTTATATCAGGGAGCGCAGGTGGGACTAGTAAATGTTCTGCAGGTGTGCATGTCTTGTTTCATGGACTAAATACTTCAGTATCACCCTTAAAATAAGCTAATATAAAATATAAATAACAGAAAAGACAAACAAAAGAGGCCTAATATAAGTAGCCATTACTGATGTCAACGCCGTTACACTGTCCACCCTTGATTGTCAGAGTCTCCAGGGCATCCTGTTTCAAGTAGTGAGGAAAGAGGTGGGACTTCCTGTCGTTATGCCGTCTCCCGTTCCTACAGATATCTGCATCTTCTTCATCCTCTTCCTCGCTGGAAGTGTTACCGTTCACCTCTGTGTCCAGTTCGTTGGCACCAAACGGGTCGCTGCAGGATGAGTATTCAATCTCCTCCATACAGGGTGGCTCGTCGTCCTCGAAACAACTGCGGAAACAAACACAATGCCGTTATCATTAAACAAACTAAAACAACAAATTTAAGCTATTATTAATATGATCATTACAGCTGAAATAAAATATAAATATTAAATATTTTATATATTTAAATTAAAAATAAAATAAATATTAGATGAAAAACAATTTAAAATTAAAAAACAAACGAAACATACAAAAACAGAAATCAAAGTTTTAGACATATTTAAAAAAAAAAACTAATTAAAAACACAAAAGTAAACAAAATTACAAAAAATAATGACAGATACAATGAACAAAATATAAAAAAATATATAAATACAAAAACAAAAAAAAAAAAGCACAGAAAATTACTAAAAATAAACAAAAATTTAAATTTAAACTATAAATATAAAAAGCTAAAAACAATAAAGTGCATAAAATTACTAAAAATTCAAAAAAAATGTAATAAAGTAAAAAAACTAAAAATATAAAATTAAAAGCTAAATAAACAAACTGAAAATAAATGACAAAAGCACATACTACTAAAAATAAAATGAAAACTGAAAATAAACGTTAATTCAAAATATGAATTAAAACAGTTGTATATAAACAGTAAGACAATACTGCAGCAATGCATTTGGGGGGAAAAACTGCTCTGTAAGTCATCACTTCATCACCGTGGAGCAAAATTCATTCGAACGGAAACGTATGGCTCTGTCACTGCTGCTGGATCCGCCGAAGGACGCGGTGACCTTGAGTTTGCTGAGCGTTTTGATTGACAGTAAACATAAAGCCCAGTCACACTAATCAGATCAAAACCACAGGAATCCATGGAGAACGTGGATGTGACGAGCAATCTGATTCGCTCGTCCTCGCCACCAGTGTGTGTTTGTGTGTGTGCACGTGTGAGTCTGTTTATCATTTTCTCTGCCCTGGGTGGAAATTAAAGGGAAAAAATAACATCTGGTGTGCCACAATGTGAAGAACAACATTGTATTTTTCCCTCTTCATTATGTGAAAGATGAGATGACGCTCTGGATGAAAGACGGAGCGGTCTCATGAGATGCAGGAGACACGTCCCTTTCACAAACAAATCACATCCTCTTGACTCACAAAATGAACCAATTTGTTATGTGGTTGTCATTGCGGCAACAGGTGCGAGTTACTTGTCTATTCTTCTGGCTCTTACAGGGTGTCCAAATTCAGTGCAGGACACATAACAAGCAGGAATATTAGTGTCTGTTTTGTGGTCGGAGCACTTGTCGTTTGTAAGGGGAGATGATTTGCATATATAGACTTCGTGACTAAGGTTATTGCGGCCTTTTGAGTATTTGAACAGCTCTTTTAAAAGGACATTAAAGATATTTATGGAGTCATCAGACGTTCTGAAAACCTTGTTGAAACATCAAGGAAGAGATGAGAAATCTGTTTTTCCGCAAAACAAAACAAAACACAAAACAAAACAAAACATCAAATGTGGCCAAAAAACACAAAGAAAATACAAAGAAAACAAAACAAATAGTCTGAAAACTAAATAAAAGAAACTAAAAATAAGATAAAAAATAAGAAAATGAAAAGGATCAGAACAAATAACCAGGAATAAA
>NW_015548219.1:1192897-1202253 GCF_001515605.1 Sinocyclocheilus anshuiensis | reverse complement strand
CATATATATACACATATATACATACATACATACATACATACATATATATATATATATATATATATATGGTAAGTTTTTTTGTTTATCAAATTTGACTAATTCACAAAAAACAAAAAAAAAAAGGCTGGGAAAACAACTCTCATCAAAATATCTATCTTATGGCCACATTTGATGTTGCTTTACTTGTAGAATGGAAGAATAAAAGAAACCATAAAAAGCATTGATGACCTTTCTTTGAACTTTACAATGATGTTTTTGTGAATAATCATTTGTTTCATTTAAAATGTATACTGCAGCAGTGAAACACAGATGTGTGCATTGAGCCTGACATTCCATTTCATACTTGGCAGAAAAACACAAAATCGGAGCCAAACTTTAAATATGTTTGGACAAAATGATAAAATGGCAAAAAAAAAAAAAAAAAATTAAATAAGTATAAAAATTATATACAGATGATTTCAGTCTAAAATGATTATAATCTACAGTAGTTATTATTATCAATTTTTTTATGTTAAAAATATTTGGAAGCAATTTTTCATTCAGAAGCAGTCATGTGAACCGTTGCAGTCTATCAGTCGTATAATGCATGGCAATGGTAACAAAATCTATGAGAGTAAAAAAAACATGCACAGACAAATCCAAATTAAACCCTGCGGCTCGTGACGACACATTGATCTCCTAAGACACGAAACGATCGGTTTGTGCGAGAAACAGAACAGTATTTATATAATTTTTTACCTCTAATTCACCACTATGTCCAACTGCTTTGAGCGCGCCCAGGCATCCGGTGCGTGAGGTGTGTACGCGCTCATAGTTATATGGCATAGTTTACCTTCGGCTGGATATCAACACACTGTGACGAGTCGGCTGCCTCCCCTTAATTATCAGCATCACCCCGTCCCTTAATCGCCGCCCTTCGCCAAGCTCCCGACATGAGTGGGTGCGTGAGAGAGGAGGGGCGCTGAAATAGCCAAGGCTGATGGCGTGTGATGGGGCACACCTGAACCGAATGGGGCCTCATCACCGCCGCTGTTTAAATGCCGAGCTGATAGAAGCCGCCGCCCCTCGCGCCCCGGACCGGAGAGGGGAGCGTGTGCGGCCGCCGGACTCCGCCCCTTACCTGGACCCTTCCTTCCTTCCTTCCTGACCACTGCCCTTCCCTTCACGAACCCCGCAGCACGACAAGGACACCAGATCCCCTGTTTATTTTGGACACTTGATTTCCCTTTTTTCTGGACACTTTGTTTAATTTCTGTTAATAAACTGTGTCTGTCGTTTGCTCCTCCCGCGACAGCGCCCATTAACGTAAACTACGCCAGAGCGCGTACACACCTCACGCACCGGATGCCGTGCGCGCGCACAAAGACAGTTGGACATGGTGGTGAATTAGAGGTAAAAAATGATATAAATACTGTTCGGTTTCTGGCACAAACCGATCGTTTCGTGTCTTAGGACATCAATGTGTCATCTCGAGCTGCAGGGTTTAATTTGGATTTGTCTGTGCATGTTTTTTTTACACTCATAGATTTTGTTACCATTGCCATGCATTATACGACTAATAGACTGCAACGGTTGGACTTAAAAATCATCAAATGTGTTCTACTGGAGAAACAAAGTCACCTACATCTTGGATGCCCTGGGGGTAAGCCGATAAACATAAAATTTTCATTTTTGGGTGAACTATCCCTTTAAAAGGATAGTTACCCCCCAAAATTTAATTCTGTCATTTACATCATTTACACACCCACAGATATTTTGAAGAATGTTGGTAACCAGCCAAACAGTTGAAGGTAGCCATTGATTTACATAGTATTTTTTCCATTGTATGGAAGTCAATGGCTACCGTCAATTGATTGGTTACTAGCATTCTTCAAAATATCTTATTTTGTGTTCAACAGAAGAAACCGGTTTGGAACAACTTGAGCACGAGGAAGTGATGACAGAAGTTTCATCTCTTTAATGTGCCCATTAGAAAATGGACTGTTGTTTCCTTGGACAAAAATATGCAGTTCATTTAACACCAGTGCTAGTATTATGTATATTCTATTAATATTTTGAATTATTATTTATTTTTCTCTTTTACATTTTTTCTTTCTTTTTATCTTTAATTTTAATTTCAGCTTTGGTTTTAGTAAAATATTTTTAAGTTTGAATTTTTCATCTATTTCAACTATAATATTTCTGGTTATTTTGTTTCAACTTTATTACATTTTAAGAAAAAAAAAAAAAGTAATTTTAGTTAACATTTACAACACTTCTGTGACAACATGCCCCAATAGCAGACACTATATGGGGTAATTTGTCCCAATGGGAACCTGCCATTGAAGTCAACATGAACTGGCAGTAACAACCAATTTTAATTCTATAATGTGACATTTCTCAAAACTTTTTTTTTTTTTTTTTTTTGGATAAAGAAAGTGCTGGATGGTAAAATGTTGGCGTTACATACCAGAATTGAGTTAAAACTGAAAACTATCCATTAGGTTTATATAATGTCAAAAAGAAAATGAAAGTTGGAAAAATAAGTTACTGCATTATGATTTAAGATTACTAACATGTATATTATATGCATAATATTTTGTGATGTGACAACTACCCCGGTCTCCTAGACAGAGAAAGAGTGAAATGGAAAAAGAAAGAATGAAATCTATAGTTCAATTCCCTAAAGTCAATGGTGTCTTAGGGGAAGCTGAGTGTCCAGCGTGGCTAATTTGCTGCAGGTTTCCAGAATACAATCACCTGCCATTTCAATTACTCCAAGATCACTTGTAATTCACTGTACGGATGGAAGACAATCGATGACTATCAGGAGGATTATGCTGCTGTGGCTGGAGCCTGAACACAGGGACTCGGGGGGGATAGATAAACAGACAGTCGCAGGGTTTGCGGTTGACCACTCCGCATAGTCGTGAAAGGAAATCCTATTAACCTTTCTCAAAATTTTTTTTTTTTTTTTTTTTTTTTGGATAAAGAAAGTGCTGGATGGTAAAATGTTGGCGTTACATACCAGAATTGAGTTAAAACTGAAAACTATCCATTAGGTTTATATAATGTCAAAAAGAAAATGAAAGTTGGAAAAATAAGTTACTGCATTATGATTTAAGATTACTAACATGTATATTATATGCATAATATTTTGTGATGTGACAACTACCCCGGTCTCCTAGACAGAGAAAGAGTGAAATGGAAAAAGAAAGAATGAAATCTATAGTTCAATTCCCTAAAGTCAATGGTGTCTTAGGGGAAGCTGAGTGTCCAGCGTGGCTAATTTGCTGCAGGTTTCCAGAATACAATCACCTGCCATTTCAATTACTCCAAGATCACTTGTAATTCACTGTACGGATGGAAGACAATCGATGACTATCAGGAGGATTATGCTGCTGTGGCTGGAGCCTGAACACAGGGACTCGGGGGGGATAGATAAACAGACAGTCGCAGGGTTTGCGGTTGACCACTCCGCATAGTCGTGAAAGGAAATCCTATTAGCTATAGCACTTGCTTTTATAAATGCTTCCGGTGTCTACCAACAGGGGCTAACTGAAGCGTGCTGAAAAGCCAGACATAGACGCCTTCAATTCACCATCCTCAAAAGCAGAGGAGGAGACCAAACAAGGGTTTTCTTGATTGGTAGAAATAAAAGATTTGATATACTGTAGCCATAATCTAACAATAACAATACAGAGCATCACAAATGACACCCAGAGCAATTATGTAAACTAAGCTGAAAAAAAAAGAGACATTCAGAAATCACCATAGTTATGTCCAAAATATTGCTTCATATATACAGTATGTCCACCCATATTTATATATCAAAACATATTCAAAAGTCAGCATTATGGTGTAGCAATAGTATATTTCATAATCAAAAAGGAAGAGCCTCTTCAAATACACTATATATAATGTTAAAATAATATGTACTATATATATATATATATATATATATAAAGTCTTAAACACAGATGGTAAATTGAACTTGTGATTTCTAAATATGTACTTATATAAAATAATATAATAGTATATTATATTATATAATGTAATATATGTAAAAGTCTTAAGTCCTAAATTAAAATGGTAATTAAAGTTTTTAAAAGTGCACAAAACTTTAACATTATAAATAAAGAATAAATAAAATTTTAAAAAGTCTACAATATGTTATATGATATACGGTGACCAATACAGTGTGAAGCTCTTTAACAGCTATATTGAACCATTTAAGGTGTGATGTAACATCCAACCCACTATTGGACCACTAACCTTTTACCCCTACCCATAATTCTTTATGACTGTCCGTTTATATGTCACTGTTTAATATATATGACGCCATAAATTCAACATGGCTGACAGAAGTGTTGATGAGCCAAATACGTCTGCAACAGTTTAATCTTCTATTGCAAAAGACAGCAGTGTAACTTCCTCAAAATACAACATCAACAACAAAAATAGGATTCATATTTTAAAATTCCTTTCTTGAGAAATAAAAAGCTTACGATATAAAACGTTTCCACCGGTTGACTTGTCAAGCGTTCGTTTGATGTAAAGATAAAAATGTCCTGCCCTAATTTTCTTTCCCTCCTCCGGTGTGTGTTTACCATGCAGAAATAACATCCATATTATGTTTCGCTATAGGTTTGATGCTTCAGAGATAAATAACTGAAAATGAACTCGCAATGCTGGGAGTCGTCTCTTAGACGCGAGAAGCAGCTCGACAAATCTGCTATTTTGGTTTAATGATCTACAGAAGTCTCTGTTGGCTCGGATAAATTGGTGCGCTTGCTTATGAAATACTAGGGTGTTCTCCATTTGTCATCTCACCAGCGCCAGGGAGAAAGAGTTTGAATTCCACTTTGGGTAGTTGCTAAGTAAATATATTATTAATTCAAGAAATATGCAAATATTTACAAGGCCTGTGCCACATCTCGATGAATATGAGAACAGACGTGTGGCAAAGAGTTTTTTTCCCCCTTTGGTACACAAAACAAAGCGATACAAAAACTGACCCTGCAATCTACATACACATTGTCAAGGCAGACATTTGATTGCATTATTATTCCGACAGGCAGTATATGTCTGCTGAGCGGATGATTTCCAAACAAGCATAGGCAGAAATCCCGGGGGGGATGGGGGGTCCTGAGGGTTGTCCCCCCTAAAAATATGATTAAAACCACGCTGTGCATTGTAAATAACAATGTTTTATACTTTAAATAATTGTGTAAGTAGTAAAACAACACAAATGGAGCAAAAATGCGTTTTAAGTTTAGAAACATTTTGAGTCTCCCCATCCCTTGCCTCACAGTGCTTTGGTCCAAATGCCTGCTTTCCTCTTTTATATCACCTACACACACACATATGTCCGGTGAGAGAGAACAAAGTCAATAGTTGTGGAACTCCAGTAAGGCTGTCAATGCTATTTTATTCACTTAAACATCGGATGAAGTGATGAAAGGGTTAGTTTACCCAAAAATGAAAATTAGGCTGCGTTTACTCACCCCCGAGGCATCCTAGGTGTATATGACTTTCTTCTTTCAGACGAATCCAGTCGGAGTTATATTAAAAATTGTCTTTGATCTTTCAAGCTGTTTAATGCCACTCAGCGGGTGTTGCATTGCTTCAGTCCAAAATAACTTAAATAAAAATTGCCTCTCCATAAAAAAAGTGTCTCACAGGGCTCCGGGGGGTGAACAAAAGCCTTCTTTAGCGAATTGATGCGTTTTGGAAAAAAAATATCCATATTCAAAACGTAATAATCACTTGAATCTAGCTTGCGCTCACTGTTGTAAACAGAAGCAGTTCCGGGGTAATGACGTATGGAGGTCGGCTTTGTGCATGCGCCGCTCAGAAGTGAGCCACCCTATAGGCGGTCGGAACAACTCTTTGTCAGCTTCGGTAACCGCAACAAAGGGCTTCCGGTTACGAAGCAAAGACTCTCTAGATGGATAGTAGACTCCATCTCGTTAGCGTACTCTTCTTTGGGCCTCCAATGCCCCATTGGAGTACGGGCCCACTCGACTAGAGGCATCACCTCGTCTTGGGCATGGTCCAGTGGTGTGTCCATTGCGGATATTTGCGAGGCGGTCGACTGGGCCTCGCTGTCCACATCCGCAAGGTTTTATAACCTGGAAGTCCCGGCCTTGCAGGCCAGGGTCCTTTCCGCTTGAAGTGACATGCGCTGCGTAAACAGATCTGGCAGAGAGCCCTTGGCCGTATCATGCCCAAGTTCTCTGGCATTGTTTCACCTGTTAGCTCTCGACCCCTGGGTTTCGAAGATATGGGAGTACTCTGGAACGATTAACCAGGCCGGGAGTGACCTAGGAAGCTCAGCCCTTCTTAGCCTTGGGTTATTGTTAACTTCTCTATGAGCATTGGTTGCTTATGGAAGTTTTTTACCTTTAGTCGTTCCACTACATTAGCACGGCGTGATTGTACCGTGTTCCCATATTCGTCTAGCAGACGCAGTATCTCAAGTCTCAAGTCTCAAGTCTGCTTTATTGTCAATTCTTCCACATGTACAGCACATACACACAGAGAATTGAAATTGCGTTACTCTCAGACCCTTGGTGCATACAGATAACACTAACAGTAGAACATAAATACAGATAGATACAGATTTAATATAAAATACAACTATACAATTATACAAATAAGGTAAAATGTAAAAAAATATATAAAGCAGCATAAGGCGCATGGCAGATAGAGTACGCTGTGTATTGTAAATAACAATGTTTTATACTTTAAATAATTGTGGAAGTAGTAAAACAGCACACAAGGGGCAAAAAATGCATTTTAAGTTTAGAAACATTTTGAGTCTCCCCCTCCCTTGCCTCACAGTGCTTTGGTCCAAATGGCTGCTTTCCTCTTTTATATCACCTACACACACACGAGTCCGGTGAGAGAGAACAAAGTCAATAGTTGTGGAACTCCAGTAAGTAAGGCTGTCAAGGCTCTTTTATTCGCTTAAACATCGGATAAAGTGATTATTTTCTCTTTAATACAGATGATGCCAATGTATTTTTCAATGAGTCGCTATGTTAGCAATAATAACGTTACTTGCTTGACGGAAAGGGTTGCCAGGTTTAACAACCAAACCCGGCCAATTGCTACTCAAAACTAGTCCAAACTATCCACGTTTCGAGGGGGTTCCCTGGTAAAAATCGCATTCCGGGGGGTTAAAATACACATTATTGGGGTCGCTTCAACCCCTAATCAAATAACAGTTTAAAAATGTATGTTTTATACACTGTTAAAAATTGTCCCGTTAAAAAACAGTAAGTAACTGGCAGCACGGTTGCCAGCAAGTTACTGTTAAATTAACAGTGCCTTGCTGTTGTTGAAATTTACAGTTTGTTACTGTTTTTGGAAATACAGCATAAAGCTGTTATTTTCTACATTAACAGTAAATTACTGTCAAAAGCATTAACAGTTAATTAATGTTTATTTGCACTGTTTTAACTGTAAACTACAAATATGTTATTATATTGAGAAATGGACTGCTAAGAAAAAAAGGTGGAATTATTTTTCTAGATATTTCTTTGATTTTATGAATTACCCCTTAGAAGTCTTGCTATAAAACCATGTTTTAATACAATTTACAAATATAGCCTTTGAAACATTAAAAATGTATATACTGTTAAAATTTTGCCGTAAATTAACAGCAATTGTTAAGAGTGTACAACAGACATGAGCGCTGTCTCGGCGCGACCACAACAGCTTGAAGTTGTCTAATTTGGCACAGTCTCCTGCTACACTAATAGTAGTAAGGCTTTCCTCTGTGTATACATATCTTTATAAGTACAATTTTAGCTGTCCCCTTCACAAATTGCTCTTGTGAAATTTTATGTTTATTGTCCCCCCCAACTGTTAGACAAAATGTACGCTCCTGCAAACAAGCAAAGATTTTCTAACAATTTGTTTATGTTGTGGGTTATACTCTGCAAAACGCAGTACTATGCTTATCATTACCTTGACTAACCTCACCGAGTTTAGCATTTATGCTGTTTTCAGCATGTTTTGTGTTTACAATTCAAAGCCAGTGGCAGATCTTTTCAAGGGTGATCAATAGACCACAAACTAGAGGTCTGCGCGGGACTGTTTTTTTAGTCCCGCTCCCGCAAGGTTCTATTCCGCACCCACCCACTCCCGCAATATATTCACTCTTTGTTCACCCGCTCTCCGCTTAGAATAATTTTTTTCCCGACCCGACCGTTCCTGCTAAAATTAGATCTCGTTTCCAGAAACTCAAATTTAAATTTCCGCTACTGAAAGAAAGAGAGATAGGCTGACAAATAAAAGTGTATTCTGCACAAAATTGTATGTTATTGTATTCGTCTTGTCAAGAGTCTTGAATTTATTGACTTTGACTTGAATTCATATGAATTATCTTAAGACACAAAATTAGTTTAATATTTTGTGCAACACAGTAGGAAAAAAAGTGTAGGAGAAAATAAAAAAGTTGTACAAAAATTGTATTTCTTATTTTTATTCGTCTTGTCAGGATACAATTCGTTTAACATTGACAACACAATAGGAAAAAAGTTTCGCAGAGAAAAAAAAAAAAAAAAATGTAGGTTGTACAAAAATAGCCTATTAGCTATTTTTATTTGTCTTGTCAAAATACTAAATTCGTTTAACATTTTTCTGTTAACACAGTAGCAAAAGTGTCGCAGAGAAAAATAAATAAATACGACATCTTTCATTTAAAATTATAGGCTAAGCAAAATATAAACAAAACCGAGTTGAACGTCCTTCAAAGACAGCGCATCCACACGTTGCTCCATCCTTATTCTGCTCTGTCACTCACCGACAACCTGCCTGTTCTGTCTGAGGGCCGTATATTTACCACCGGTACAGCCTGCTCTGAGCATCGTTAAGCACTTGCTGCGCACAGACCCCGCAAATAAAACGCGTGACGTTTAAAGCATGCGTGCAGCGTGTGCATAACAGTCCTGAGCGCAAGCTGTACCGGTGGTCAATAAGAATAGAGCGCAGATATGCTGTTCTAAATGGATGTCGGGAACAAGATATTGTTAGACGGCCCGCTCCCGTTCAAATTACACCAGAGTTACCAACCGCTACCGCGTTTTATTCGGGGATTTAATCCCGCGGCGCAAAAAATCCGGTCGAGCCACGGGAATGCAGACGCAGACCTCTACCACAAACTTTGACTTAGACATCATTAGGAAAACATATTTCTTTTTTTCCTTCAACAGGGTTGAAAAAACAAAAAAACGGTCCCACTTTATATTAAGTGGCCATAATACCTGTGTACTTACATAGTAACTAGTTGTGTACATAGTATGTAACCACAGTGTAAGTACACATTGGTACATAGTATCTACAGCTGTAATGTTTGTGTAACTACA
>NW_015548219.1:1175467-1192692 GCF_001515605.1 Sinocyclocheilus anshuiensis | reverse complement strand
TGAATGGTATGTGTAAATACAAATGTGTAACAGGACATTGGTAACAACACTTTTTGGTAATGAAAGTACAAATGTGTAACAGGACTAACTTTTTGGTAAATAAAGTGTTACACTTTATATTAAGTAAACAATTCCTATGGATTTACCATGTAATTACTCTGATGTTACACAGCAACGGTCAGTAAGTTAGACTTTACATATAAATTGTGGTTGGTGTCCAGAATGTTACACTTTATATTAAGTGGACAGTTCCTGAGGAGTTACCATGTAAGTACACTGGTATTACAGTGGTGCACCAACTCTACCAACTTGAGATCCAACTCCTCCCACTTTACATATCCCTAAACCTACTCATCTCCACCCCCTGGATCAAATTGTTCCAATTACTCTTATACATATTGTTGTTACAAAATGTAGTTATATATGTCCTGTTACGCATTTGTACTATATTTTTAAAGGTGATATATTAAAAAAAAAAAACGAAGAAAGAAAGAAAGGATGCATGGATACAATTTTTTTTAAATATTTTTGTAAAAAGTCTCACTAAGTCTGAATTTATTTGGTCATAAATACAGTGAGATATCATTACAGCTTGAAATAACTGTTTTATATTTTCATATTTAACTGTTCATTTTTAACTGTAATTTGTTCCTGTGAAGGCAAAGCTAATTTTCAGCAGCCATTAAGTCTTCAGTCTCACATGATCCTTCTGAAATCATTCTAATATTCTGATGAGGCTTAAAATGTATTATTATTATTATTATCAATGTTGTATTCTTTTATGAAGTTCATAAGAACAGCATTTTAAAATAAAGTCATTATAAATATGTGTGTTTGTGTGTGTGTGTGTGTGTGTGTGTGACATACAAGTGTGATATTTTCAGCCTGGTTTTAGATTTCTTCTCAGTCCTAAAATGAGGTTTAGGTAATTCAACCACAAATATTTTCTTTACATAAGTCATTTGCTCATTTAGTCTCCCATGGCTTGTCTATTGTGTTTGTACAATAGAAGTAAAACTTTTTGTCAGTTTTGTAATTATAGATGTAGTCTCAATCTGATTATCAATGTCCTTCAATCGACAAATTCCAACGCAATAAGAATCAACAATCAAACACAATGGAAGTGTGAGAGACGAGGGCCAATCTCCTCCCTCCATCACCTCCTGACCAAAAACAATCCACGGGTCATTAGAATTCTCCCCTCGCGGCTTTGATAAGGGTCTTAGCAGCTGGAATTTTAAAAGCCTAATTTATCAGTGAGGAGAAAAAAAAAAAAACAGCTTCAGTTGGAGCCGGAAAATATATTTTCCACATTTCTGCTCTATTAAAATCAAAAAGCAAAAGCAATGAAACAAACCGGCCAGCTCATTCATACATGAAGCTCAAGATGCATTCAGATCACTAAATTCATGCACAGAGCTTTGTGCCATCAAGTTGATTTGACCAATTTCGGTTTCAGCAAGTTCCGTTTGTGTGTACTCCAACCAAACTTTGACACCACCATCAAAAGTTTGTTAACACTACCTGTGCTGTCACACGGAAATTCTATTATATAATACAGCTACAATACATAGGCGGAGGGTGAACCAACTCCAGGGTGAGGCTAAAAGCAGCCAAATGTATTAAACATAATAAACCCATCTTTTTATCAAGAACCAGACATGGGTGTCATGTAGGCATGGGTCGGTATGAGATTTTGACGGTATGATAACCTTAAGAGCAAAAACAGAATGTTCTGACTAGCTTTGCTCTGAATGAGAAGCAGATTCACTCTCTGACAGCAGGAGGCGCTCATGGAACACCAGATATGGCGTTTCCTTGGTTATCACTGTAAACAAAGCAGCACTGCGCTGAAACACTGCTTTAACATGAACTATCGTGTTACTCTTTACACTTCACTCAACCTGAGAGATTCCTACACTTTCAGTCTTTGAGGAGACATGAAAAACAGCGCATACTGCAGGAACGGTATAATGGAAAATATTAGTGGTTTTGAAACCGTGAAATTTTCAAATCGCGGTATACCTTGAAACCGGTAATCGGCCGCGCCTAGTGTCATGTAGGCTAAAAAAATAAATGTTTAATGGGACTGAATTTGTATTTAACGTGATTACAATTTAATACAAATTTTAGAAATTGATAACTATATAACGTTTCCTTTCCACGGATTTAAAACAGCGAATAAATTGTTTGAAGCTATTACTTACATTGTACGTACATCTGCGCTTTGTTGTTTATGATGAGACAATTTGCAAGAGTCTGGAATTCAGTCTGCGAATGCGCGCGCATTCAACAAAACTGATGACTCATCTGAACGCTTCTGATTGGCCATTGCATTCATAAACGAACTGATCTAGCTGCGCAGCTGCCTGTCAGACAGAGAAGAGAATGGAACGATTATTTATTATACACAAGAAGAGCAGTTATTATACACAGTATATGGAGATGAAGTGTGTCGCGTCTCACTAACACTAGAGGGTATTACAGCACACTGACCAGTGTCTAAAGAGAAACAATCAACAATAATAATAATAATAGTTGTTGTTGTTGTTGTTGTTGTTGTTATAATCAATTAAAAAAGCCATAATAGTCAAGATTTAAACCTGTTCAAAGTAGCAAAAGTAATTTTAGTATAGTAAAATATAATTTACTATACTTATATATACATATACTACTTTTTGTCCAATTTAGTGGCATTTTTGCCCCAAGTCCCCGTGGCCAGGGGAAGGCTAAGCCTCGACTCCCCAGCCTTACACACGCTCCGCCTATGCTACAATAATATATCCAAATATTTATTTAGAAAACTAATACAAGTTAGTAGTTACTGTAGAAGCCTTAATATATAAATGTAAATCCAATTATACTGAATATATAAATGTAAATGCAAATACAGTACAAAAAACATATTACATATGTAGATATTGTTGTTTAAAACAAACTAAATTTTTGTTCAAAATTGCTCAACTTTATCATAAAAATGTGCATTAAGTTTGTCTGTACATTGTGACAAAGACAGATACATTTTCGGTCACTAAATTTAACTTCAAAGTCATCTTTCAAATGCAGTTTATAAGGAGCCTAAGGAGGAAGCAAGATGCTTCATGTTAATGACATTACTGATATTTTAGCTATTTCAAATGCAGAACCATGATTTAATTACTCTTAAGAAAGGAGTTAAGTATATCTGGAGAGAGGTGTGCTGCAGAACCACATGGCATGTAATTGGTTCTCAAATCCCCTGGTGAAGACCTGGTCAAAAAATAAATATATAAATACAAGCAAATATCATCAACTACTTACAATGGATTACAGTTTCACATTCATGAACTACTGATGAGGTGGCAGTAAGTACAGATAAGACTGGAAATAGCACTTAAATTGTACTTTTCACTGAAATGTCATGATTTTTACATAATTACAACACTAAAAAACTAATTATTTAAATGTACTACACTAATAAATAATATACTGCATAGCATAATATTGTAATATATTTACTATAACAATACATAAATGATTTAATATTTTATATACATTTAATTATAATGATTTAAAGTTACATTTAAGTTTTAATAAATATTTATAATAATTTACAATATATTTTATACTATATTTATAATTGTTATTATTATAATTAATTTTAATATTTAAAAAAATTACATTTAAAAATCTTAGACAACAACAACATTTGTCAACAATTTTTGTCATTTGCAATAAAAAAAACAAAAAAAAAACAATGATCAACCACTGCGGAAAGGACAAATGTCGAAAAACAAAAAAATGATCTGTGGTGAAACAAAATCAACAGGCATTTTAAGACCTCAATGGCATGCATTAATTTCAAGAAAATGCACCATAAATCTTCTATCTTTAACAAAATGTCTGGCTCTTCAAAAAGCTCAGGAAAAAAAGAAAGAAATTACAGAGTAAAAAAAAAAAAAAAAGGAGTCCAAAGTTGCGGAAATAATTTCATTTGCAGATTAGAAGGGGCAAGCTGCGTGCTGCATGTAGGGCGAGGGAGTGAGTGTGTCTGTGTGACGGCAGGGGACAGTGATTCAATCAGCTCTCTCCTGGGAGACGTCCATCGCTGCACAGCTCTTGTTTACAGTGTGTGCTCTCACAAACTATTACAGACACCTCATAAGAGATCTGCCAGCAAATATCTTCTAGAAGGCATTAAAATCAATGCCACTCAGAATTTGTTTGCAGCCCACTATTCAAGCTCTTGTCTTCCCCTCCGTCCTCTGCCTCTGTGGCTGAACGCATGCTAGTAAAAGACGTGCAGAGGCAGTTTCATGTTACAACACATCCTGCTATCAAGCCTGTTCATGCGGGGACTGTAACACAGGGAACAGCAGCTCTGAATTTTAAGTACGCTTATAATGATTCTTTTGGAGAGTCTGTCCAATTGTGCATTAATTAAACGTGAAACTGAACAACTGAGCAATATGAAGTTCTGGCAAATTTTCAGAGGCGCAAAACAATTAGTGCAGCTTCCCCACGGTTCAGTAATTTTGGTGGAATATTTAGAAATGAATTCTGATGATGCCATTCCTTGGATAATTGATGGAACTAAAATGTAGATTTATCACAAACTTAGAATTAGCGAAAATGCAACGAAAAATCAACGCGCCCTGATTCATATGTAAAATTATGTGAGAAATTTTGCTGCCTTCAAAGAAATACACTAAAGTATTACTTTCTTGATGGATAAAATTACTAAAATGTACCACAATAAAAGTAACATTTAGCATGAATATAATATAAAAAGTATATGATTAAAAAACAAATGCAATTAATAGCCTCTGACCAAAACAAAAAATTAATGAATTGTTGACTCCAGAGCAATTTAATGCAATAAGTGTACTTAATTATATATAAAAATGTAAAAGTAAGTGACACACACACACACACTCACACACACACGTGTCACTTACGTTTTCATTTTAATGTGTGTGTAATTACACATTAATATACTGACCAAAGAAAAAATTGCTTTGTAAAAATGATTGACCAACAAATTGTTAGAGAAACAGTAAGATATATTATGAGCAAATAAATAAATAAAGTCCTGAAAGGCCTTGTTTACAATGATTTTGGGTAGTTGGGTAACAAACAAACAAACAAATAAAGAAAGAGTTAAATCACATACAAAACTGTCCTTGTATACAAAGATTTTCGGTAATAAAATAAAATAAAATAAAATAATGTATTAACAAATAGTTCAATGACACTGCTAAGGCTCAGAAAATGTAAGAGGGATACATCAAAAATAAAGAATCAATCTGAACACAAAAAAAATGTGGAAACTGGTTGTAATAAGGTAATAAATCTAATATTTAAACTCAAAAACCTGTTCTCCCGCAGACAAATAACAAAAGGATGAAGACTATTTCTCTCTAAAGACTTCTTAAATGGTCTAAATAAATTGAAATGAAGCGAACTAACTGGCAGGTTCAACCTTCCTCAGTTTCCTGAAGGGCAACCGTCATTTCAGAGTGGATTAACAAGTTAATGTAGTTTGTGGTAACTTGGAATAAGTTTCACAAGTCGGCTCAATTCTCATTGTTGGAGTAACTGCAGGTGCTGGGTGAATCTGAGGACAATTGCAAATAGATGAAACGGGCCAATTGGCATGTAAATTCGGCTGGAAATATTTAGAATTGTAATAATCAGTTGCAGCTATTATTATTTAGCATTATTTGTTGTTGTTCTTGCCCGCCTGTTTGTTTGTTTACACTTCTAAAGATCTCCTTTGTGTCTCACAATCCAATACATTTCATGGTTGACTAAGCTTTCAACTTGGAGGCTTTGGCGAAGCGCTCTGATGTGGGGGAAGAAAAGAAATCAGGCTCGGGAAGACTTACAGAGCGAGCCAGAACATACCGTAGGGACTCATTTCCGAACTGCGTAATGAAAGAAACGAACAAAGGTGTCAAGCTGTAATATAAGATGTCATGAAAGGTGTGGAGACGTTCAAAGGCGTTTAATGAGAGCTTGTTATCTTCTGAGGGGTCCGGCATCAAAAGCGGCGTTTGGCCATCTTTAGTTTATTAGATAAGAAAACACTTGCTGTTAAGTAAAGTCATCAGAAAGCGTTTCTAAAGAGACTAAAATTGAGGTCAGATACAAAAACCTTGACCTTTTAATTTCAACGCACGGGCCCATCACGAAATCTATTAAAAAAAGTCATGCTTTTCAATTGTGTGCACTTTTTAGAGCAAAACAAAAGCTGAACTTTTGACACAAAAGATATAATAGACCTGAATATGAAGAAAGCTGGAGTGTTCTTGTGAGCCGTCGGGTTTTATTTGACATCTAGCAGGTATTGAGTGTTCTGTCGGGCTACTTTTCATTCGGAAGTGCATAACCAAAAGTGCTGGGCAGGAAAATAGCATCCATCTGAATGCGAATTTGCTTTCCTCACAGAGGAGTCACAAACAAAAAGGGCTTCCTGTCAGTTCTTGAAGAGCTCGCTTCTCTTTTGTGTCTGGGGCTTGAGGTGAATTAACCATCCGCATGACTTTGTCTGTGATGATTTTGGATGCGTGGAGAGGAGAGACAAGGCATTTGTTGCATCCAGTGGGGACATAATTATGGATTATATTACACATTGCATCACACCGCGTAAACATAAAACCATGTCTGCATTTGTGATCGGAGAAATGACAAACAACAAGCGCTACTCTACACTGCTCAAACGGCCACGGTGAAAGCCGATCCAGCGATCCACAACATGAAGTTGATGTATTTCCTCAGCGACCAGCATGGATCAGCTCCAGGCATGACGAAGCGGATATCGTCCTCTTTTGGAAGGCCAAACAAAGTAGTTTCACTTTCACAACGAATCACAGCGTCTTCACGATGTGGCGGCGGTGGCAACAACAATACTACAGCGAGAATAAAAGTTACGCCTTCTTTCTTTGCGTGAACATTTGGGCGGCGTTATGCAAATCTTCCCACATCGTGATGTAGACATGTGGGGGCGTGTTAGAACGAGCCGTTTTAGGTAGGCGTGGTTGACACTTAACTTTTATAAAGAATATCTCTTTGGATTTGAGACTTTAGTCTTTGCAACTTTACAGATCTTCTTTATGCACCAAAAGCTTGTAACACTCCAAAGAGAAAGGAAAAATTGAAATCGCATCATATGGCCCCTTTAAATGTAGTGACCACAGACTTAACTCTAACTCTAACCTTTAAATACAAAACTTTTTCATTATTTATTGTTTATGAACCCATTTCCCCTCAAAGATGTTCTTTCGGGGCAGTCCTTATCTGCCAATAATTATTTTCATGTTATTGGCCTAAACATTTTTGTAACTATTTTGTCTAAATACATTTTTAATATTTAAATAATTTTTTTTTTTTAATAAATTTACAATATTATATAATATACAGCAATAAATAAATAATTCATTGTGAGACCTGCTAAGGATATTTAGAGATATATTTATCAATGTTAATAAATTATTGTTATTAAAAAGACACTAAAACTGAGTGCACAATAGATGATGGCAAAGGTATTTAAATGTAGAATAAAATAAATAAATAAATAATAATAAATAATCAATTTAAATGTAGAATTAAATAAAAAATAAGAAATTTGAATAAAAATATATAAATATAAAACAAATAATAAATATAAAAATTGCAAATGAAAAACTGAAAAATATGAACTATAAATATAAACTGAGAAACATTTATCCACCCATTTACCAAACTGTTTGTCCTATGTAGGGTTACAGGGATGGTGCCACTAAAATAAACAAAACTAAACAAATAAATACTAAAAAATAAATAAATTAACAAATACAAAAATAAACAAATATAGAAATACAGAATAAATAATACATTAAAATAAATATAAAATAAATATTCAGATAAATAAATATTCAATATTGGCCTATCAATCAATCCATCCATCCATCCATCCATCTATCTGTTACATGAATGGTTAAATGTTGACCAAATACCTTGTTCTTGTTTCATATTAAAAGTGTGTTTGTCTACGTCAGTAAAAAAAAAGATGAGCTGTATTCTACATCCATCTAAGAAGAGCTGATCTGAATCAGACAAGGCTCGTAAGCAGCATTCTGCAGTTGCGTATAATTCAGTTATGCAATACTCTCGGGTACGACCAGTCAAGTTTACCGTTTTCTCTTCAGTAATATGAAGACGAGGGGAACAATAGAAACATTGTGAAATCCTTGAGAAGAGAGAGGGGTGGGATAATCTCCTCAGAACACTGAGCGCTCTGTGTGGACAAGATGTAACAATTCAAAACGCACACAATAGGGATTTAATTGAACTTCGTAGAAATCAATAGCTCAGCTTTGGTCCATTTCATTCCATGACAGAAATCAAGACTCTAACTTGAGGATGCTGGGGAATGGAAAATAGAGGGAGAGGGGAGAGAACGAGTGTGTGTGGAGAAGAAAGGAGATGGAGAGACGAAAGGAAAACAGAGAAAGTGGCAGTGCTCCCAGGAAACCCCTTTAGTGGCAAATTGAAAACTTGAAAGGCAGCTGATGCACTCTGAATGAATCTCTGTCCACGTCCCACAGCTCAAGATCATATTTAAAAAGCCAGAGTAAAATGGCAGCCTGACTTGGCAACAGCAACCCTGCAATATGACTCTTAAAGGTCACTAACAAGGTAACTTTGTCAGTAATCTCATTATGCTAATATTATAACGTGGTACAAAGCTTAGAAAGCACTACTGTATAGATATCCTTCATTCTTTTTTACAGTACTATGCAAAACCGAACTGAAGGTAATTACGTCACTGTTCTATTTGCACACTGAATTGCAAATAATCATCTTTCTTGCTTTTATTTGCATACTGAATTCTCACATAACTAGCCATGTACAGACTGAACACAAGCCACAGACAGAAAACGAGAATGGTCATGACAACAACAAAACATCTCTAACGTGGCATTTTATTAATCCAAAACCAACTGCTAAAATTTAAATTTACATTTACTCTCATGTAGTTCATCTTATCGCACATTTCTGCAATTAATTGAGCTCCAAACTACCTAATTTACTCCATCTACAACTCGTTTTGTAGATAATTTCAGCATTACATTTATTTATTTTCAGTGTTGGGGAAAGTTACTTTTAAAAAGTAATGCATTACAATATTTTCATTACTCCCTAAGAAAAGTAACTACAGGTGCATCTCAATAAATTAGAATGTCGTGGAAAAGTTCATTTATTTCAGTAATTCAACTCAAATTGTGAAACTCGTGTATTAAATAAATTCAATGCACACAGACTGAAGTAGTTTAAGTCTTTGGTTCTTTTAATTGTGATGATTTTGGCTCACATTTAACAAAAACCCACCAATTCACTATCTCAACTAATTAGAATATGGTGACATGCCAATCAGCTAATCAACTCAAAACACCTGCAAAGGTTTCCTGAGCCTTCAAAATGGTCTCTCAGTTTGGTTCACTAGGCTACACAATCATGGGGAAGACTGCTGATCTGACAGTTGTCCAGAAGACAATCATTGACACCCTTCACAAGGAGGGTAAGCCACAAACATTCATTGCCAAAGAAGCTGGCTGTTCACAGAGTGCTGTATCTAATTTGTTGAGATAGTGAATTGGTGGGTTTTTGTTAAATGTGAGCCAAAATCATCACAATTAAAAGAACCAAAGACTTAAACTACTTCAGCCTGTGTGCATTGAATTTATTTAATATACGAGTTTCACAATTTGAGTTGAATTACTGAAATAAATTAACTTTTCCACGACATTCTAATTTATTGAGATGCACCTGTAACTGCATTACTTAGTTACTTTTTATGGAAGCTAATGTGTTACATTAATTTTGTGTTACATTTTCTCATCTGGACTGGGCTTGTTTCTTTGTTTTTAAAGGAGTCATATGATGCTGCTAAAAAGAACATTATTTTGTGTATTTGGTGTAATGAAATGTGTTTATGCGGTTTAAAGTTTAAAAAACACATTATTTTCCACATACTGTACGTTATTGTTTCTCCTCTATGCCCCGCCTTTTTGAAACGCGTCGATTTTTACAAAGCTCATCGGTCTGAAAAAGCGAGGTGTGCTGTGATTGGCCAGCTATCCAGTGCGTTGTGATTGGCCGAATACCTCAAGCGTGAGACTGAAATGTTACGCCCCTCACCATACTGTTGTATTCCCTCAGCGACCAGCACGGATCAGCTCTAGGCATGACAAAGCAGATATCGTCCTCTTTTGGAAGACCAAACAAAGTAGTTTTGCTTTCACAACGAAGCACACAGCGTTTTCAGGATATGGCGGCGGCAACAATACTACAGTGAGAATGAAAGTTACGCCTTCTTTCTTTGCGTGAACATTTGGGCGGCGTTATGCAAATCTTCCCACAGAGCGACGTAGGTATGTTGGGGCGTGTTAGAACGAGCCGTTTAGGTAGGTGTGGCTGACTCTTAACTTTTATAAAGAATATCTCTTTGGATTTGAGACTTTAGTCTTTGCAACTTTACAGATCTTCTTTATGCACCAAGAGCTTGTAACACTCCAAAGAGAAAGGAAAAATTGAAATCGCATCATATGACCCCTTTAATATAAAAATTACAATTTTTGGCAAATGTAGAAGTGAAATGAATAAGAATCTGATTCCATTTCATACTTTCTATTCATTTTGAGGAATTCTGAATCTGTCTTTTTTTTGCAAGTGAGATGAGTAAATGCATGTTCACATTTAATCTAAAACTGAAGTAAGCATCATGTTTACACAGTGCACACAACACCTCTGCACTTACTCCCGATTTCTCTCAATATGAGAACAGGAGAGCTGTCAATCAATACATGGGAAAACAAAGTAACTGGCAATACTTATTTGAAAAAGTAACTATTTTCTTATAAATTAAAAAGTAATGTGTTACGTTACTAGTTATTTGGAAAAGTAATCTGATTACATAATTTGAAATTGGTTACACCTGTGTATTTTTTAGTTTTTACAAACTTTTAATAATCTAAGATAAAACTGTTTAATCTCCCAAAGATTTACACTGATGCTCTATTGACAGCCATTGTATAAAATAATAAAATAAACTTGAAACATAATAAACTTGACTTGAAACAATGAAACTTAATATTAATATTAAATGTTAACAAAATAATAAAATATGAAAGCAATATATAAAATAATCACAAGTGCCACTGAGATGAATGGCAATACTAAAGGATTGCTTTCTCTGGTTATTATAGACTTCCTTTGGTTTTTATCAAACATCTGGCTCAAATAATAATAAAAAGTGAACCATAACTGAAGAATCTCCATCAACCTCCAACTTTCCAAATGATAATTTCAACAAAAACTTTAATGCTATTCCTTTGCTGCTGTGGGCTTATTCCTTCAGGAAATGTACATCTAGCTCTTATTTTCATTCTGCTCCACCGAAGCAGAATCGTTATCATAATATAGTTACAGACAATTATAGTTATCGAATATAAACCCCACAAGGCCTGCTGAATGTGCACATAATAACAAAAAGTGTTTGTTAGTACGCTAAATTCCAATAATAAAATACAGATTTATCTTTCAAATTAACAGTCTTATTTAAAAAGGAGCAGAGAATTATTCAGATATCTTTTGTTTTTAACATTTTGTTAAAGGCCATGTGTCTAATTAGACTCTGCGGTATTTGCAAATTTGAAGTATCTGTATCTTAAGCAAACCCAGTTGAGAAGCACTGTTTTAAAGTATTGACTATAAACCTTTGATTTAGAAAAACCTTTTATTGTGGTCTATTTTGACGAGTTTTGAAGCCCTAGATGTGTCTGAGGACAAAATACGTTCATTTAAAACTTACTTATTGGATTTGTGGTCGAGAGGCCTGTCGTCCAAGTCCAACAGGGCAGATGCGTGGTGGATCAGACGGCTGTTATAATGGATGGCGTTCCTCCTGAGGGTGAGAAGACTCTGGCTGAACTTCATTCCCATCTCCTCCAGCTCCCGCGTCCCTGTCTGCAACCCCTGCAAGGTGAAGACATTTGAGATTGACAGTTCAGATTTATGATTGACAGACTGATTGATTGGAGCTGTCAAACTACATTTACAGACTTGTCTCTTAATTCTGGAGACATATTGTAAGTGGAGACATTTGCACTGTGAACACTTGTGCAAGAAAATATATGAATGTTCTTGAATTAAGTAACAAAATGTCCATAAACTACAAGTGAAACTAATCTTTAGACAAAAAGTTTGATTTAAAATAAATAAAAACAAATAAATTAACAATGCAAAATAAAATTAAACACAAACCAATATAAAAAAACTACACAAAACCAAACAAAAAACAAAAACACACACACACACACACACAAAACAAAAAAACAACACAAAAAGTGCAAACAAAACACAGCAACAACGCAAAGCAAAACATTAAACACAAACCAAAATAAAAAACAAAAGAACAAAAACACAAAACAACAAAACCAAAGGCAAACAAAAACATAAGCAAAAAAACAAAATAAAAATAAAAACACACACAAAAAACAACACATAAAAAGCAAACCAAAAAACTGTAAAATCTGTAAACACTGATATAGTTGTGGCTTAACTGAACGTTATTTTTACTGTTCTTTTTTGGCTCTGATGGGATGTGTATAAGTATTACTGTATTATATGTGTTTGTTATTTTGTTCTTATGTCTATCTGTGATTATGATTACCTGCCAAGGGACTGTGGATGAAAACTAGCCATTGGCTAAATTCGGTACAATGCATGAAATGGAAACATTTATGTTAAAATTGTACATCGTCCCTTTTCAAATACAGTTTAATAAAAAAAAAAAATTTATTTATTTATTTTGCAAATGCCACTTGGATGTTTTTGTATCTGGTAACAATTAGACATTTTTATTTGAGACTGAAGTGACCAAATATATTGTGTAGCCACTGTATTTTGCAGCCTGTTGTAGCACTTTGAAAATTTGCTGAAAGCAGCATTGAGTCAGGTCCCAAAATGCATCTGCACTGACACCACAATGTTATTGCACACTTCCCGCTGTGCACAAACTCTCCTCTCATATAATGCATTGTTCCGGAAACAACCATTAATGGAAATCCAGACACTAACAATATTTTCTGCCACTAGTAAACAAACACAGCGCAGGCACTGAAACGTTCACGCTTTTCTAGGCACACAAAACCATGCAATAACCCAAAGTCCTGACCCAGTGGTTCAATGAGCTGTGGATTACTGCAGGTTAACAAAATCAATAAATCTGCAGTGTCTCCATGTTTCTTCAGCGCTCCACTCACCGGTGAAACCAAAACAAAGAAGCTTGTGGAGCTTTTATCTGCTCACCCAAGTCATAATTCATGTTTCCATCAAATTCAAACCAAAGCATTTACTGTATGAATTTATTGTATACAGTAAATGTCTTTTAGTAAACTGAGGATGTTAAAATATAACAAGTATTTACGGCTTTGACACAACATAATTTTTTATTTAGTATGGGTAGTTGACATTAAATATCTTTGGTAAGATGGCCTGCTATACTCCATCTAAAACGTATTATAATCTGCATTTTACAGTTTATTATTATGCATGCAGCTTTCATGGCTTCCAAAATTATGGCCAATAAAATTCCATGATTTTTCAATTATACTCTTTCCATTCATTCACAATCATCATAATTATCATCTAAAAAAGACACCGTCTATCGTTTCCTAGTACATGAATTTTTTTGTAATATAGCATAACTTGACAATGCATATTCATAAAAATTTTAGAACATTGTTTACTTCAATGAATTTTGTAGGCCTTGATTGATTGATTGATATTTACATGATGAGGAACCCCAAGTGTTTATTAAAAGATAAATAAAGAAACAATGTATCTGAAACAAACACATTTGAAACAAACAAAATGTAAAATGATTTCAGAGCAGCAGTTGGTAAGATTTTTGGTGAACAATTAACTAAATTTCAGTTTGTTTATATGATTTCAGAATTTCAGACTTGAAATTTACAACTAATGATGAGAGATGATTATAAATTGCAACAAAAATGCAAAGATATTTATATAAACGTTTTATAAACTACAACTGGACTGGTGTCCACTAATGGAAATACTTTTTTTTTTTTTTTTCAATTAGATTTTTATATACATTTTAACCTTAAATCTATGAACTATTGTAAACGTTTTGAAAATGGAGACATGAAACAACTGTGTGCAGTCAGTCATAAAATGAACAGTCAAACAACATAAAAACAGTCATAATTATAAGCTGTTCCTTCCATATCATATAGATTCTCACCCAAATAAAGTCTTTAACCTTGCCTGTTTCAACGATCAGTTTTCTGTCAGATTACGCCTTTCATAACAACATAATGATTGCAGATTATTTCGCCAAGAAGCAGCTGCACCTGCTCACTCGAGCATGTTATTAGCGTGTGAACGCTGCACGCTTCCCTAGAGAACGCACGGCAGTGAATCCCTGTGAGCCCTTCATTCACTGCAACCTCGGCTTAGTGAGATTGAGCCCGGTTTTGCTGCAATGCAATCTCCATTAGAAACGATTCATTATGAGCGATCACGACTTACAGGGCCGTGTAGGAATCAAGCGAAAAAAGGTGTCCGAATTTTTCATATGAGCCACCCCCCTTATTTGGTTGCATCGTTCACCCCATGTGACACCAACAACCCTTCTTTCCTTCTCTCTCCCCATGTATGAGCCTTGACACTGTAGATAGGTGAGCCTTAGTTCTAAACTCAGCAGGCCAGATGAGTCAGAAGGGAGTTAGCGTCAGCGTTAATACCTTAAGAGTCTCGCCACACTCTGGGGAAGCGGCCAAATTAATGTGAAGCCGTGTAAGGAAGAGAATGATGGGCGAGCAACACCAGGCGCATCTACCCACACCTGACCTTTACGTGATCGAGAGACACAGCGTACAAAAACACACACATGTTAACAGCGCAAACACAAACTCACAAACAAACAGACGTTTACCGCAGCCTCCCTCTAACCGGCCAATGAGACGCTAGGGTGCCGAAAGCGAGGGAGAACTGCTCAGTATGAGCGCGGCGGTGTGTTCTGGGTATCGCTCTTCAATAATTTAGAGGCAAACCAGGGGTTACATGTGTAGAATGCATAGAGCCTGGGCTGTTTACTCGCAGTCGAAAATCAATTCTCACCATGTTTGCATTGAGGAGGCCACACTGATCATTTCAGCTGATGCACAGCCCTTTAACTTCCGCTGGGATGCGATCGGTCATGTCAAAACACTTGCGCGTATGGGTTTCGAGCAGAAGCTGAACCCATCTGCTATGTTTGCATGCAGTTAATTGCAAATTAAGTGCAGCAAAGCAACTACATTAAAAGCAGTTGCTGATATGCAACATGTTCAGTGCAAATATTAAAATCTATGTCAGATGTTAGAACAACATTCAGATGACGTTTTTTGTATGGTTCAGAATGCTCATGAACCATCTCCACAACACAACGGAAACAAGCTGCAACACAACGAAATTAGCACAATACAATGGAAACAAGCCACAACACAACGAAATTAGCACACTACAATGGAAACAAGCTGCAACACAATGGAAACAAGGCACAACATAACAGAAAAAAGGCTGCAACACAACAAAATTAGCACAACACAATAGAACCAAGCCACGACGCAGTGATATTAGCACAACACAACGAAATTAGTCCTTTGCATTGTGTTGTGGCAATTTCTTTGTGTTGTGCACTAACTGGGCCACCGTAATTTTAGCTCTAGACAGAATGCAAAAGAATGGACCAGAACGCATGTGTCTTAAAGTTACAAATATTTTTAATTTGACACACAATCTTAAAAAAAGATGTCTGATAAACAAACAAAAAAACATGATACTAGTGCAGCTGTTCAATATCTCTTTCAACAAATACATTTGAACAAATTAATTTAAAGAGATTTCAGAGTTCGAAATTCAAGACTTCGGAGAGAGTTTAGCATGCTAACAGCTAACAGTACGTTAAAGCTACTTGTCAAAAGTAGCTTTAAAAATAGTGACCAGAATACTTGTCAAAAGTACAATCATTGTGTACAAGTTAATTTAACAGCTTGCAGGTATAAAATAAGGGAATTTCTTCTTCCAGATGATTTTTTAATAAAAACTGAATATGGATATCCATTTATTATTTGCAAACAAGCTTTAAACACTTCAACTGCAGAAACAAATCACTTGTAACCAAAACAATTTCAAAAGCTGAAAAAGTTATGTAACTCAAATACTAATTTAGATGTAACAAAACGTAGAGTCTCTAAATTTGTCAAAAATCTAGATAAACTAGTCAACCTTACTAACTTACTAGTTGACCATCTGGCCCACTTCCTAGTCTATCTTTTGAGAATTTGTATCATCCATTCTTTTGCATGCTCCTCAAATTAGTGGTTTTGCACATTTCCGTGATTTTACACACAGCAACATGGCTAATTAGCACGTGACATGCTAATGCCACTGTCGACATTTCCGATGACAATGATGTATTCCATATAAACTGTCTGGTCTTGCGTCGCGTCGCCCAGTTACCCCTGACATATAGGCTACTCACAAAACGCACCTTTCTTCCATTCAGCCTGCAATCATAAATCAATGACAAGTCACACAATTGCTAACTAGTAGCTACCTGGCCACTTTCAACCAAGTGCTTTATTTCCCCTGAGGCTTCTGTAGCTTAGTTCTGTGGTTAAACAATCTTACAGGACATTTGGTAGCACAGAACTCGAACTGTTTTCCAATAGAGGCCCAAGCACAACAGAGCTCTGCTAGCAAGCCTATGTGTCATTGATGAAGTGAGTCGTAATGAAATTGGAGTTCTTGACTCAGCAGCTCCCTCTATCTCTCAGCTATATCACTGCACCGCTAGAAAAAAAAGGCATGTTTTTTTCCTCACACAGCCCCTAAAAGAATAACAGAGCAAATGACCTACTGTTTTTCAGCTAACTCGGACGTCCTCTGAGAAATATCTGTAATATCTTTGATTGCGTAATATATATATATATATATATTTTTTTTTTTTTTTTTTTTTTTTTTTTTTTTTTAAAAAAAAAAAAAAAAAAAAAACTCTAGCTTTCTATTCTACTTGTTTTTCTTTGTTTGTGTATATATATATATATATATATATATATACACACACACACCTTGCTACGTGTACTGCGTTAGGCTAACCGAGACTTGTCATTTGCACTTATATATTGTTGCTCATT
>NW_015548219.1:1166617-1175452 GCF_001515605.1 Sinocyclocheilus anshuiensis | reverse complement strand
AATGCTTCTCCTCATTTACTTTGACCTTCGTCGAACACTGTGATTAAAAGTTAAGTTTTACATTGTGCTGCCTGGTGCACGTTCATTATATGTTTAGGCTTTTAAACCAACTTTTGGTTGGTCAGGTCTCCTATTTGCTATTCTATCTATGCATGATAATATGTTTAACTGCATTTTATTATTAGAATTTATATAGCATTGTTTTATCACTGCTGTCCATGGCCTACAACACTAACACAGTCAATACAGTTGCCAGCAGGATTTTGTTACTTCCTTGTCAATCTTAAAATAAAAAAAGGCTTAAAAACCTGCTGACATCTTTTCCGATGCTAAATATCAATAATGAAGTGTTTATAAAATAATGAAGAATTTGAAAGCGAGCCTGGTGATAAGTGCATTTTTCATGAAGTCCTACTAAATGCAAGGATCAGAGGAGTCTTGTTTCGTTGGACAGAAAATCTAAAGACAGTCAGGGCTGGTTTTAATAGACCATATGTTAATGACACGTAGCCTCTGGAGTTCAGCTAGAAACTTTTAAAGATTGATAATTACAAACTAAGTGCTATTCAGTGGCTTTAATGAAGGTGATAATGAAATCAAGCTCAGGCAAACATCACCTGTTCATTCAAGCAGGTCACATCCAGTAAACATCATGCTTTCAAATCACATCCCATAATTATGGTTTCCACATTGTGCCTAAAAATATACTAAATAGTCTAAAACCTATATTAATTTGAGAGAAAATGATTTTTCATTTCCTGAACCTTCTTTATCGAAACCTCTAAATTGATATATTTCACATGAATTATTTTCTTTCGAAATGCTGAAGAACAGTCAAGCCCTCTCTCATTCTTATCTATCAAAGGCAAGTACATTCAGGGTTGATGGCCTAAAAACAGTATATTCTTTTTTCTAATTTTATACTTTTTAATATTTAATGTATTCACAATTGTACATACCATTTATGCTAACTAGCCTTAACTGTACGTTAAAACATTTATGTTTTAAATATATAAAAATCCTAAAATGTTGTTTATTTAAATGTTTCAAATAGATTTTGAATTGCAGTTTCAATACGGATTCTACACTATGGACTTCTTAACCCCACTGAATTTTTAAAAGTACTTCCTTTAGCCTTTCTGAAACACTTGATGAATCTATTTGTGTGTGTGTGTGTGTTCACGTGGTGTGCATCAGTGTGAAATGAATCCTCATCTAAACTCCACGCTCTCTTCCAGTAGACCAGACAACTGACATTTCCCCTCGTATTCCTGCATGACACCATCATTTAACATCAGCCACTGATGAATAGTGAATGGAAACAGAGATCCGATTCTAAAAGCCTGACCTGCAGAAATGATTCAGAGAGGTCTTCAGCATTTGAAGTGCTAGCTTTCCCTTCACCTTGGGGAACATTGAGATGGAGACGCTGGAGGCATCCAGAACATCTAGGAGTATATCACACAACCATGCGAGAAGTCCAGACGAACATCAACTTTACAAAATATTAATGAAAATGAAACATCACATATATTTACATCACATTTAGATTTTAATTTAATTATAATTATTTAAAATATGATATGTAATATGAAAATAAATAAAATATTTGGCGTTTTCTGTTTTTTTTTTTGTTTGTTTTTTTTTTGTAATGGGACTGGTGCTGGTCTGCTTTTACATACACTCATCTTTGGTGCATAATTTAATAGCAGTGTTCAGCTGATTGTCAGACCTGCACACTCAGCACAGTCAGTGTCCTCAGTTTGCTGCGCCTTGCAAAATATTGCCGTGGCCATAATTAAAAGCCATCCTTTAAAATTAATCACATATTATGAGAGTTGCTTTAATCAATTTGCAAACATCAAATTACTGTCTCCAGCATATGTTCCTCAAAATGGCTATTGCCATCATTATTTCTTTCTTTTTTATTTTTTTTTTAGAGACCCAATTAAATTTCTGGAAATCGGATGGGTCATAACTCCATTTACTGTCCTGAAGTACAATTATCAGATCAGTCATCTTCTATGAAATGCCTCTCAGCGGCAGCCATAGAGCAGCCCATCCAAACAGTCAAGCTGATTCATGTCTCCGGCCTGTCGCAGTTAATTCAAAATTCACTTTATATGATACATTTATCCCAAAGTGAACATGAAACCGCATTCACAACTTATTTTACTTTTATAATGTTACATATTTTTGCAGAATGGGATATGATTTGAGGTAAAAGTACATATGATGGAGCCAGGTGACTAGAGGGAATAGGCCAGCGATGGCGAACTCCGGTCCTGGTGAGCCTCAGCCCTGCAGAGTTCAGCTCCAACCCTAATTAAAACTTCAGCTGCAGGCATTTTCTGGGTTTCTTCTGCGAGGCGTATTTGGAGTTTCAGCGTGAGAGCGCCCTCTGACCTTCGGATGGAGATTTACTGCTGATCACAGAACCGTGCTTCACTGAAAGATACGCATGACAATCGCAGCTTCTGTCGAATCGCGATCTCGATTCCATTTCGATTTATCGTGCAGCCCTAATATTTATTTTATTTAATGAAAAAAAGGAATGTCTATGCTGAAGCATTATTTTCAATGTTTCTCCAACCTTCAAACAAAAGAAAAACACCAAGTCTAAACATCTGACATTGAGTCAGACAGTATTTACAGCCCATTGCGAGTCGATTTTTAGATGAGGAGATAAATTACCCACTAAAAATGTTCCATGGTTGCTGCAAACTCCCTGTAGGACTCACTAAGCTAAAACCCAAACTTTGCTTCACAGTTACGTTTTCGAAACAAAAGTGTTTATCACAGCTGTGACTAAATTGAACCTAATCAGAATGTAGCACTCGGCACACTTAATTAAACAAACTTTGTACCAATTTCATCAATCCTCTTGTTTATCTTAATCCACGTGTTTTCTTGCAAAAAAACGACAATAGTTGATTAAGTTTAGAGGAGAAAGAAGTGCAAAGGAAAGGAAGTGGGGAATTTCATTCAGTACTCTGAAACTGCAAAGCTAAGGTGATTAAAGGTGCAGTCTTTTTGATGCAAATGAGATTCCTTTTGAAGATTATCCTTCGTTTGGCAAAAGACACCTCCGCTTTGAGAGGGAGACCGTCAGAAAAGGTCCTACCAGTGTCATTGGCAATCTGGGAAAATGGATAAGTTTCACTTCACTTCAGCAAAAAAGCTCGCCAGGTTCCCACACTCCTCATGAAATCAACAACCGCAGGCTATGTTGTTTAACAGTCGATTTATTTGGCAATGCTACATCACTTCCTTGTCCATCAAAATATGCAAAACTGAAAATTTTTCCACAACCACCGGCCGAAGCTCAGACTTAGCGCGACGTTTCTTTTACGGTACACGTATAGCTGTCTATCTGATCAGGGATTCCGCTAGGCAGTGATGACATTTCAGAGGCGGCGTTACTCTGAATGACCCGGGCTCTAATTTACTGACGTAATTAAGCTTCGCTCCATCTTCGAATCCCAGAGCTCGTCTGAACTGCTAATTGGCATGAATTAGCTGTGAACAGAGGGAGTGTTTCTATCCATTCCCCACTCTTTTCACTCCTTTTTTTAACATCCCCGCTCTCGTCTAACTCACATTTCAGGACCCGGAGAGGGCCCACTTGAATTGGCTTCACAGTCTAATGGTCTGCCAGGTTCCTGACATCGGCAGTGAATATTAGTACAGACTTTTTAATCAAGAGACTCTCAGGCTGCCGCCCATTACTAAAAGTACATGTACCAAAACATCTGGCCTGCCAGCTGCGCTTGTATGCGCCGCTCATAATGAAATGTCTGATTTTCTGATCCATTAGTCCAAATCTATACACATTTAGAAGCTCATGCGTCCTGCATATTGTCCGACACGCTCTTCAAACACCAACAGGGATGCAGTTTACTCTGACATTGGCCAATCGCCTAGGTTTGGAAGGAAACACAATAATTGACTTCAAATGATGTGTAGCTGACAATAAAATATACATTAATAATAATAATAAGAAGAATAATAATAAGAAGAAGCACATTATGGTTAATTTTTGGAAAATTACAGCGGTTTTTTGCTGAATTATTGAGTATATTTATTTTATTTATTTATTTATTTACACAATAATTGACTTCAAATGATGTGTAGCTGACAATAAAATATACATTAATAATAATAATAAGAAGAATAATAATAAGAAGAAGCACATTATGGTTAATTTTTGGAAAATTACAGCGGTTTTTTGCTGAATTATTGAGTATATTTATTTTATTTATTTTTTTTTTCAAAATGTTAATGTTAAATCTACTATTTAAATAGTGTTTACTTAAATAGAAAAAAATACTTAAATCGTATTTACTATAAAAACTCCATTGTGTCTATATACACATTTTTAAAAGAAAAATATATATTAGTTACACATTAAATATTTTTATTTAGAACTGTATTTATTTTGATCATTTTTGAAAATATCTGAAATTCTTCATTTGTTTTATTTTTAGATTATTTAGATTATTATTTAAATATTTTTATTTATATAAGAAACTTAATTAATTAATATATGGGCTGTCAAATCACGATTAACCGCACCCAAAATAAAAGTTTGTTTACATAATACAGTATATGTGTGGGTACTGTGTATATTTATATGTATATATAAATACACACATACATGTATATATTTAAGAAATATGTATAATATGTTTATATTTATATATAATATAAATTGTATTTAAATACATGCATGTAAATATTTCTTAAACATATACATGTGTGTTTATTTATATATACATATAAATATACACAGTACACAAGCACATATTATGCACACACAAACTTTTATTTCGGATGCGATTAATCACGATTAATCGATTTGACAGCCCTAACTTACACACACACACACACACACACACACACAATTATCAGATCAGGTATATATGAATAAAGCATGGAAACATAGTTACAGTTTCTATTTGGTTGCTGAAGTATTGAATATATACCCATGCAAAAACAAACACATTTCTCTAGAAATACATCCGTTTGTTATTCTTTTGAGAAACGAAGGCTGTTCCATGCAATACTGTCTTGAAAGAAGAAAGCAAACTGCATCTAAGCAGCACAGGGAGAGACATGGACGTCCCAGATGCACAACAACAAGACTAGCAGTACATCAGAGCCTCTAGTCTGAGAAACAGACCCCTGACTGGCGCTTGGCTGGCAGCTTCATTGAAGAGTACAAACTAAACATCAACAGTCAAGACAAGACTCCCAACTTTTAGGCAGAATGTCAGAGAAGATCTACTGACACATAGAACAAAACAGTAGATTGAGCTAAATAACAGAAATTGGATAGCAAACAATTACTACGGATGGATAAATCCAAGTCTAAGGTCTTGTTAGTCAATCCTGAAGAAAGAATAGGGCTGTTCTCACCTTATGTCCACCTGTTAGCTGGCACAGATCCTGTATCTGTTTTATTTAAGCTACAAGTCCCATTTTGACAGGGAATAAGGACTTCAACTTAATAAAACGTCTCCCTCAAGAGCTGACATTCTCATATCAGACCTTATTCCTCAACCATTAGCACTTTCCAAAAACATTTTTCTTACTTGCAGAACCTTTAAAGGTGGAATCCATGGTCAAGAGTAATTCGGCACCTTGTCCTTTATTAATAAAGGGCTGCCAGACCTCCCAGAACGTTTACAAATGTCACCGAGTTAGAATCACTCTACTTTGACTAAATACCATCTGCCAGTATCAGTATGTTACCAAGTCTGGCTGTGTATAACACTACTGGTTGCTAAGCTAGCTGAGTACCAAACCAAGTCCCTTAAAGGAACAGTTCACCCAAAAAATGAACATTTGCTGAATCTGCAGTGAATGGGTGCCGTCAGAATGAGAGTCCAAAACAGCTGATAAAAACATCACAATAACCCACACAACTTGTTTTGGACTGTTTTCACTTGTAAATGGTCTGCTGATTCAGACAAGATGACATTTCACTGGAGAAAGCAATATTACAAGATGCTTCACAAGACATTATTTGATGGACCGGAGTCATGGATTATTTGTGGATTATTGTGATGTTTTATCAGCTGTTTGTCCTCTCATTCTGACGGCACCCATTCACTGCTGAGGACTGCATATACGTTCCCCTCTGATTCTTATACTGTATTATTTACCAAACCAAGCAAAAAGTCTGCATTGAAGTATATGTAGACTTAAAAATGAAAAAGCTGAAACTTTTGAAAGTTTATTCTCAACATAGCTAATACACAGGTATCTAGGCTACGATTGGAAAACTGCATGTGGCTAAATAAGCAGGTTAATGAATAATTATTAAACTTCTAGATGGGGGAGAGGATGAGTAGATAATGAATACCTGGGAAAACGAGGGATGGTCCCTCAGCATCATTAGAGAAGAGGAAAACTGTGGGAAGGCCAGATGGAGAATACCAAGGGACGAAAAGAAGGTCAGATTTAAGCTAGGCTTGAAACAGTGCACTTGCAGCTAATCAGCTTAAAAATACACTGCGGTATGTTTCAGCCATATTAAAAAGTTAGATTGTATAAAAATGAATGAAAAAGTGTTTGACCATACCGTATGTCTCGATATGTTGCTGCTTATAATACTCTTCTTCATCTTTTGATGCCATGATTTATAGAAAATATATACTACCATTCAAAAGTTTGGGGTCAGTGAGATTTTTTTAATGAAATTAATACTTTCAGTCAGCAAGGACACATTAAATTGATCAGAAGTGACAGTAAAGACATTTATACTGTTACAAAAGATTTCTGTTTAAAATAAATACTTCTGTTCTATTCATCAAAGAATCTAGAAACACAATTATGTGAATTATGTGACACTGAAGACTGGAGTAATGGCTGCAAAAAAATTCAGATTTTCCACCATAAGAATAAATTACATTTTGAGATATATTCAAATAAAAAAAGTTATTTGAAACTGTAAAAAATATTTTACAATATTAGTGTTTTTCTTTTTTTACTGTATTTTAAGAGCCCAACACCAAACTTTTGAATGGTAGAGTACAAAAATATACATTTTTTTATAAAATTCCAATTACCACCTTCTTTCTGTCTTTACATTAATTGCATGCAAACAGCATAATATTTTGTGAATTATGAGCTCAACACACATTCAAAAAATGTGTAGTTGTGGTGAAAAGTATGACAGTGACTTTAACAAATGGCATAGTGAGAATTTATCATGTGGTTAGCAACTGTTTTTTGGTAGCGAGGTTAGTGAATAAGTGCAATAATTGTGCCAAAATGCTGCATGCAAAAGTGTTGGAACCCTATAGTGCCATTTATCAAAACTATAGAGAAGTAAAATGAATCATTAACTGGCTAACCTTGTAGATGCCTTGATTGCAGCCATTGTAAGTGCTTTCCATGGTGTAGCTTCGGAGGACTCCGATCTCCCTCCAAACGACCACCCGCGCTGTGGATGCCCGAGACTTTTCCACCAGATAGTTGCAGTTGTTGAAGGAGAATGCAGGAGCTATACGGTCCAGAGCTTTAGCGATGGTCTGTCAATACAAACAATATATGAGCTTTGAAAAACAACCATGTATTTCATTGTATTTGCATTTTATGCCAGTGTTTTCAGTTCTAGTTTTATGCATATTTAGTTTAAGAGACTTCTTTGCATAGATGGCAGACATCAGTCAGACAGCAGCTAGCGACGCAATATTTTCCACATTACAGATTCCACAGATTTACATATGCCTTTAAACTATCCTTTAACACAATTCGTCACAGCCTGTATGTTGGGGAGAAACTTCCTTCGGCACTAAACTTCAAAAACTGGCTCAGAAATAAAAGTTTCATGGAGCGTGGAAACAACCGTGCCAATCAAAAAACAATAAATCAGAAAAGAAAAAAGTATTCTCACTGTATATATAATGATACTGTAAAATAAGGAAACCTAAAACATATCATGCATTTTTGGCTCATTTTTGGCATTTTGGCAGATGTAATTGAGTTCTCAGTTGTGTGACTTTGACAAATCAATTTTGTTTCAGATGTTTCTCCTAAAATAGGAGCAATACAAATAGAAACAAGTGACAATGAATGTACAGTAAGAATATAGAGCTGTAAAATTAATGTGGGTAACACACTACCATTGAAAAAATTTGGAACAGATCATCCAGGAGAAACATTTGAGATATGAAAGAGAACTCATTTGTGATTTTCTTTGTTATAGGCAGTAAGCGTACCCTGTATCCCGGGTCTTCTTTCAGGGTGGCCGTGTTAATGGGAGATCCAGATTGCCACAGTGTTTCCTTCATACTGCAGCCATACAGAAACACATTCTTCTTCCTGGAGTGACCGTGGTAATCGCAAAACACCTGTGGAATGTAATTTTAATTTGGAATGTAACAGCAGTTTTTCAAAAAATATATAGCGAAACTTCAAGATGGTACGCGAATAATGGCCAAGGACGAGGACAGCAATGCAGCGTTAACTTTAGACTGAGCCAAACATAATTAATCTTGTGACACAACAGACAGACACGTACAACAAGGGGAATAAAATGCTAGACAATGCATTGCGTTTTGACTCTAATTCAAATTTTGTCTCTTGACAGTGTGGCTGTTAATTGGAGACAGCTTTTTGCAAAGGCTCAACAAGAGGGTTTCTTCCTCATTCATTGCATTTTTTCCACTGTAGGTTTTGGGGAAATGACAATGTTCCTTTGACCAGGTTCGGTGCATAATTATTACTGTGATTAAACATGAATTATGGCGTAATTGATATGTAAATCTGGCTAATTGTGTCAAAGCACTCCTGCTAGCACTAATGTTCTTTGGTTCTTCTCAACAG
>NW_015548219.1:1160462-1166573 GCF_001515605.1 Sinocyclocheilus anshuiensis | reverse complement strand
CATTCCTGCTTGATTACAGGACCAACAATGGTCATTTCCACACTTTTCGGAATAAAATGAATTCATTTAATTGCATAATTTATTTTAAGGTAGTACAGATGTAGCTTTCGAACGGCTAGCTTCAGTTTAGGTCATGACGTCCTAGATTGTTTGACCATTTTTACAAGCATATTCTCTCAAAAGTGCTGGCGAACCTACTTTTGTTGCTTTGTTTTTTTTCCCCCACTGACTTGCATAGGTAGAGCAGTGGTCCATTGCTCCATTTCGCGAGAAGTGTCTTTTGAAAAAGGACAGAGGGTGGATAGGGACCAGGTAAAAGATAGAAGTTATTCTTTAGTGCTCTAACAGCATCAGGAGAAGCTCAAAGGCACCAGTCCAGACTCTATGAATAGATATGACTACAAATAAAACAGCTCTTAGTTGTGTTTGAAGACATGAACTAGAGGTTCATCCATGACTCCTTCTGCAGGTTACAAATATGCTAGTAGGTGGCAGCAGTGATTGCCTTTAATGGTGAGACATCAATTAATTTATTCAGCTAAATCATTCAAAACCTCCACGTTATTCAGAAAAGAAACAAGTGACTGTCTTTATGAGTGTATCATTGAATAATTTACTCAACTGATTCATTCAAAATGCAGATTTGTTTCAGGGACAAAAAAAAGTGACTCTTTATGAATGAGTCATTGAATCCTTTACCCAGGTGATGAATTCAAAAACACTTAATTCTGGAACAAAACAAGTGAGTATTTTAACGAACGAGTCACTAAATAATTTACACAATTGATTTGTTCAACTTTAAAATGCTGATTCATTCACAAACAAAACTAATCCCTGCATCCCAATTTGCATACTATCCATGCCAAATAGTTTCTAGATTATTAATCTTGAATACTATTTTAGGGCAGACAGTATGTGAATTGGGATGCTGGGACTGCCTTTATGAGTGAGTGAGTCATTTATTCGTTTACTCAACCCAGTTTCATCAGGATTCATTCAAAACCTCTGATTCACTTGATCAAAACAAGTGAATGTCTTATATGTGTGAGTCATTGAATCCTTTCGTCAAGTCAAGTCAAGTCACCATTATTTATATAGCACTTTTTACAATGCAGATTGTGTCAAAGCAGATTTACAGTATTAAAAAGGGAAATAGTGTGTGAAATAGTGTACTGTTCTCCTCTAGACAGACAAAACCAGCTGTTTAATTCTAGGCTGAACTGATTTGTTCAAATTAATTTAATTTGTTAATTTATGACATTCATGGACTATAGAACTGTACCCATCCATTGTCTTATATATACTGTATAAATAAATGTATTAACTACAAAAATATGAAATCAATCACAAATTATTGGCGTTGTATTATTAAATGATTTGATATCCCTAGTTTCATTTCATCAGTCAGCTGAGGCAAATTATTAATTTAGTAAATTAAAACTTTGTAAATGAGTAGCAATGGTAATGCATCTAGTCACACATTTACAAAAGCCATGATTTTATTATTTTTGTAATATGGTTCATTTAATCCAGTTCACAATAGGGGTAATTTCAAATTGCAGTTGTTTTCTAATAAACAACGAATCACTTAGATCCTCCCAGGCCTGCTTCAGTCTATACGGTCTAATATCCAGATCGGTGGCTCCTAAAACACATTTATAGATTTGGTCATCCCTGACCTGCATTTGGAAGCGGAAAGCTCCGAGATCATGGAGCAATTTCCGGCGAGCCCCTTGTGGAACTTTAGGATTCAATAGGTCAGTTACAGTGCAGCGAGATTTAATGGAAACTTACCAGCGGAGTCCTGCCTATGCTGTTGAGGTAATAGAGGAAGCCTTTGGTGTGGTAAATTGTGGGGCTTAAATTAGGGTCCGGCTTCAGCCACTGTCTGTTGAGGTCCTCAGCGGTGAGAGAACAGCGATTACTGAAATAAATCAAAAGAAAAAAGAGATTACAAAGAACAGAAAGTCAACTTTAAACTAACTAAAAGTCCAATTTGGATTTCATGAGCTCTTTAAATCATTTCGAAGGGATCAAAGTGACAAACCATCTGACTTTGCGATCCAATATCTGATTCAGCTTACCTATCTGTTTGAAGACAAGATAACCAATCTGTCTGTCTCTGTGCATGCCTGTGTATCTGTGTGAATGTTAAAAACCCCAGAATTGTAACGTTCCCATATCAGCGTCTACCTTTACAGGTTACTGAAAGGTTGGCGATGAACAGAGCTATCTAGCGTACCGCGCAACCAGTCTGTTGATTAGAGAGCGAGCAGCAGCTGAGCTTTATCTCCTGACAAAATCCTACTGGCATTTGGAGGCAGCTTGCCAACTACAGACTCCCCCACATTCAGTTCCTGAAAGCCAATTATAAGACACAATGTTCAAACATTAGCAAATTGATAGGCCGCGTTTGAAACGGCTGAGCGCGACTGTTGAGTCTCTGATCACAGGTGCTCCATCTGATGATATATTGTGTGCTTTCTTTGGGTCATTCTTGATCTGGATTGAGCAGAAGCATGAAGCAAAACACAGTCACCACCTGAAAATAAATATATGATAAAACATCCTGGCTTTTTATCAAATGCTATGGCTGTTTTCATAGACATCGATAATGGCTTCGCGAAAACACAAAGATGGAAGTTGCAATCTTCTTTGCCTCTGAACAGTTTGTTCAACCAGACTTTTTTTTTTTCTGAGGATATCGCCGATTGAACTAAGATGCCTTTAGGTGCATTAAAAATTAACGGAAACCACAAACAGAACTGCATGACTATAAATACAACCCACTTTTTAAAGTCTCTGAGAAAAGCTGCGGTTCTCTGCTGAAGAAGTTCGAGCAAAGAGCCACCATTTTCAGAGAGTTTCATCATAAACAAAAATGCCATATTCTAAGGGTCTGGAGACAAGGAAATTACTGTATTTGAGGCGACAAAACACAGTTGTTCTGGACAGTTTCCAATGCACCCCAGGGGGGCAGCAAAGCGGAAACGGCAAGAAAATTGTACTTACCTACAGCTGTCTATAGTTTAAAGTGAACCTACGTAAGGAAAATAAGAGAAAACCAGAAACACTGGATGTCAGTTAAGATGACTTGAGAGTTAGATCAACATTACCCGTCTGTCTGTTTAAGCCATGTTTACACTAGGCGATTTCGCGTGATCGTGTCATTATGTATTCATTGCCTGATATTTAGATTGTAAATATTTGATGAACCAAGCTGAAGCTTTTGCTATGAAAGGCATCAAAACTTCATGTTTTTTCCTCTCTTTTTGGGGGCTCCATTTTGTTCTTGACAGAAATAATTTATGAACACTTCCCTACTCTTGTGTCTGATGACAACTGAGAGGTGGTACAGTATTTTGTCCCCTTTTATTGGTTCTCCAAAAACTGGCAGACCCTCTAACACGTCCTGCTTTTAAAATGTCTACTTCTCAATATTTCACCCAGTGCACCACAGTGCATGACACATTCTGCAGTAGCCCAAAGCAACCCTGGCCTCAAAGGCCAAAAATAATTAAAACAATAGTTCAGGTTTAATGTTTAAGAGAGGTAATAAAATAAATTTCATCATCAAATACCAATTAACACATGAACAGAATAGCATTTGACTCCATCAAACCTAAAAAACAGAACACTCAAATGATAATTGGGACTCTCACAATAGAACAACTAATGGGAACTTGACTCCACCCACTTCAAAACAGAAAGCTCAATGGGCATTTGTCTCCACCCAACTCAAAAGAATTGTCTAATGGGAAATTGCCTCCACCCAACCTCAAAAACTGAACACTCCTTGATTACTTTGACTCCACCCACTTCAAAACAGAAAGATAATTGGGAATTTGACTCCACCCACATCAAAAACAATGTGTAATTGGAATTTGACTTCTCTCAACCTTAAAACCCCTCCATCTCAAAACAGAATGCTCATTGGGTATTTGACTATACCCACCTTAAACAGAATGTCTAATGGGCATTTGAGTCCACCCAACCACAAAAAACAGAATACAGAATAATTCTCACTCCACCTACCTCAAAAACAGAAAGTCAAATGGGAATTTCACTCAACCCAACCTCAACAACCTAACACTCAACGGTTTTTACTTCACCATCCTCAAAATAGAATGCTCATTGGGCATTTGTCTCCACCCAGTTCAAAAATAGAACACTCAATGAGGTATCATTGAGTTCAATGGGTATTTGACTCAACCCACCTCAAAATACAGAATGTCTAATGGGCATTTTACTCCAACCAACCTCAAAAACCGAACACTCATTGGTAAGTTTGACTTCACCTACCTCAAAAACAGAAAGTCTAATGGGAATTTCACTCCACCCAACCACAAAAAAAAACGAACACTCAAAGAAAATTCTGACTCCACCAACTTCAAAACAGAATGCTAATTGGGCATTTGTCTCCATCTACCTCAAAAACAGAACACTCATTGGTAATTTTGACCCCGTCCATCTCAAAACAGAATGCTCATTGGGTATCTGACTCCACCCACCTTAAACAGAATGTCTAATGGGCATTTGAGTCCACCCAACCTCAAAAACAGAATACAGAATAATTCTCACTCCACCTACCTCAAAAACAGAAAGTCAAATGGGAATTTCACTCAACCCAACCTCAAAAACCGAACACTCAATGGTTTTTACTTCACCATCCTCAAAATAGAATGCTCATTGAGCATTTGTCTCCACCCAGTTCAAAAATAGAACACTCAATGATAATTCTGACTCCACCCAACTCTAATCTGAATGCTCATTGGGTATTTGACTCCACCCACCTCAAAAAACACGATGTTCAATTATCATTTGGACTCCTCCAAGTGAAAACAATCCTGGTCTACAAGGTTTAGGATTAAAATCTAAATAAAAAACAGGTCGATAACCAAGACAATGTGTGAAGTGCTGCACCCAACCTGACTCAATAACTCAAATTCTGACTCAATAATGATTTTGACTCCACCCACCTCAAAAAAGCAAAAGCAATCTTGGTCTCCAAGGAGCTCATCAAATACCAATTAACTCATGTAAAGTATAGGCATTTGAAACAAAATACCTAATGGTAATTTGACTTCGACATTTAACTCCACCCACCTCAAAAACAGAATCCCCAATTATCATTTAGACTTCGCCTACCTTAAAATCTCAATGAATACTTGACTCAGCCCGACCTCACAAATTAAATACCCATGGGCCATTTGATTCCGCCAACATCAAAAACATCCAATCAAATGCCTCCTGATTCATTGTCAAAAGCAAACACATCACGCTCCAGCATGCAAATGCTAACTGCTCTGAAAACATTTATTTCACAGCGGGCGAGAGCTAGTTCAGGCTTTAATTAAGAATACTGTTGTTCAAGTGTATACGGATTATAATACAATCATCATTTATACAGTTTATGATCCAAAAACGTATAATGAAGACATTAACGCAAGTCACTCCCCCTTTATAATCACCCGCTGAAAACATTTAACTCCACCCACCTCAAAAACAGAATCCCCAATTATCATTTAGACTTCGCCTACCTTAAAATCTCAATGAATACTTGACTCAGCCCGACCTCACAAATTAAATACCCATGGGCCATTTGATTCCGCCAACATCAAAAACATCCAATCAAATGCCTCCTGATTCATTGTCAAAAGCAAACACATCACGCTCCAGCATGCAAATGCTAACTGCTCTGAAAACATTTATTTCACAGCGGGCGAGAGCTAGTTCAGGCTTTAATTAAGAATACTGTTGTTCAAGTGTATACGGATTATAATACAATCATCATTTATACACTTTATGATCCAAAAACGTATAATGAAGACATTAACGCAAGTCACTCCCCCTTTATAATCACCCGCTGAAAAATAGAAAAGCATTTGATGCTCACTGAGACAAGAAATGACAGAACAGTGGGAGTTTTTGGAAAGAAAACTGTGTCTTGTACATTTGTTCACATTAACTATTTATAAGGAGATGAAATGGCTGACAATGATAGGAATCGACGCAAGTATCACCTCAGAGAGGAAGTGCTGTCACTGTAGTGCGCTGTTGACCAGACACATCGCTTCATCCAGAGATGAGTTACAGTTCAGCTACAACACA
>NW_015548219.1:1158400-1158794 GCF_001515605.1 Sinocyclocheilus anshuiensis | reverse complement strand
CAGATAAACAAGAGAAGGGGGGGGGGGATTATCAAGGCCCCATCTCTATTTTCCAGTCACATCCGTCCTATCCCAATCTATTTTATGGGTCTTCAGTGTAACTGCTAAGCATTAAGCAGTGTGATATAGATCTTGTATAATTTGCTTATGATTGATTTGGTCACCATTAGGAAAGGGCACAAAAACGATTGCCTGTGCCACCTGATGCAACAATAATCACAGAAATCGATAAGCAATCCTGGAGTTACTACAATTGTGTTATTCTTGGTGTGCAGCACTTCTCATCCAATAAGCTGTGATGTGATATAACATGTGATATAAAAATGTGCATGTGTGTGTGTGAGAGAGAGAGAGAGAGAGGTTGTGTATATATATCAAATTTAGCACAATTTTG
>NW_015548219.1:1141554-1158300 GCF_001515605.1 Sinocyclocheilus anshuiensis | reverse complement strand
CAGCAACATTACAGACTAACTAAAGTTGAAAAAGTGAAAAAGCATAATAGGACCCCTTTAACCATTTAAGTCTCCCCAAACCCATATGACACAAAAGAAGACATCAAAATGTCAAAACTGCTCTTTTCCAAACACCAAAAAAATGCATGGCGATCACCGTTTAGTTGCAATGTGCTCAGATAAAAATAATTAGTACATTACAAATAAAATAAATATAAATAATATAAATAAAAATGTAATTAATTGAAATTCATTTAATATTTTAATTGTGTATTGTTTTTAAATAATATTTTAAATGATAAGTATGTATTTAAAATAAAATAAAATAAAATAAAATATCCCTTTTGACACTATACAAGAACTAAGCACTGGACTAAAACTAGCAGACAAGAATGCAGCCATTTTTGGTTCAATTCCAGAACATATGTCAAATATCTGTTCTTTTTGCATTGACATACCTGTCCTGAAATACCTTGGCTCTGGCAAATTAGATTATTTAAACTTCCTCAAACAGTCACGGCACATTCACTGCTGTAGCTTTACTTTCTGCTAACCTTGAGCAACGAAAATGAGATGCCTTTCTTTTTGTTAATAGCGACTGTCCCTTCTTTGCTTCTGAGCTAAATATAATTTCCAATACAACATATGCCTCTTTAGTCCCTCATTCCCATTCAAAACTCCAGCAGAACTACCGTTCCAGTGCAGAGCAGGCTACATGACTGACGTGTCCCGCAGGACAAATCCTAGGGAATGAGACGGGGCGAGCAGATGTAGGACACAAGCATAAATGACAGCTACAACAGAGACTCTATTTTGTTAAAAACGGCTTTGCTGTTAAAATAACCAATCAAACGATTCCTCAAACACATATCCGTCATAACCAACCAATGTATAATGGCTTTTATCTAGCATATTTGACACTGAACGTCAAGTGGCTTCACAACACAGTAACAAAATGGGTTAAATCGCATAAAAGGAACAATAATGCCCTTAAAATCAAACATATATCAGCTATTAATATAACCATGAACTACATAGGCTCAACAATAAGCAAAATTCTTAAAATTCTGAATTGGAAAATAGGAACAATAATGCCCTTAAAATCAAACATATATCAGCTATTAATATAACCATGAACTACATAGGCTCAACAATAAGCAAAATTCTTAAAATTCTGAATTGGAAAATTTATCATTTTGGTTTCTAAATCCCATATTTTCTTTCACTTTGCATGTTAAGCAACCAGTCCGTGTCGACATCTGCCTAATTTTGCTAGGTTCCAATTAATTTACACCAAAATACCACAAATTCCAATTCTGATTGAAAAAAAAAAAGTTATGCACAAAAATATAGCTAAATGCATTAAAAAGAATAGTTTACCCAATAATGAAAATTCTGTCATTTACTCAACCTCATGCTATTACAAATCTGTATGACTTTTTATTTCTTCGGTGAAACACAATATAAGATATTTTGAAAATGAAAGTTTTATAAAAAAATAATTAATAAAATAAATAGTTAATAAAATAAAATAAAATATAAATATACTTCTTTTTTTTCAGTAACAGTGCATGTCATTGGGGTCCAATGTTGTTTTTTATTCAAAACATCTTTTTTATTCTGCAGAAAAAGTCATACAGATTTAAAACAACATCAGGGTGAATAAATTACATAACCTTTTTAGTCGGACCATCTTTTTAATTGCATTCACCATTTTTTTCCAGGTCACAACCCACCAGTTGAGAACCATGATGATTTGAACAGCCTAAAACAATCCATCCAAGCTGAATTCAATCTACATTTCGGCATAAATGGACCATGCAGGTAGCATGAATCCTACTGTAACCACATATAATTCAGCTGTCAAACATGACCTTCAAGCTTCCTACGTACTCTTCCAGAACACTTCATATGTATTAGCATGTGTGTGGTGCGTCTAAAGCGTGAGGTAATCAGCATCAGTGACAGGCCAACACAAACTATGACACAAACGAGCCACTTGCCACTTCCAGATGCCCCCTTCTCCTCTACCGGAATAGAAGCATCATTCGGGTCTGAACACCCTGCCTACACGTTCTTCAAGCATCTGCGTTGCCAAACCCTGTTAATATCCATCAACATAAAAGGGAGACGCCACCTCTTTCAGAAATGTAAAATGAAAGTAATGCTCTCCTTGGCTGTGGCTAACATACACTGCAACCGTTGGGCGCCATGTGCTTATTCAGTATCCTGCTTTCACCCGAGACTGTCTCTAAATTATCCAACGTACTGTTAATCTTAAAGAATGATGTTTAATTGCAAGTATCGAACGTGAAAATGCTACTGGTGTTTTTTCTCCATTCAAAATTATCATTTATTAAAGGTATGGGCTTGATAAAAACGCCTTTTTGTTGTGCACGACTGGGCAGAGCCGCATTATCACCTGTGTGAATTGCATAAGGGAGATCAGAAGCGGCCTTGTCTTGAATATTCATGTTTTGCTTATTCATGCCTGCAGGACACACAAATTCTCTCGGGGAAGACGGAGTCATAGGAGCTTGTTTAATATCTCCCTTTTGTTTGGCGTGGACATTATAGAAAATGAAGCAAATACAAAGAGTCGCTGAAGCTCGATCGACGCGCTCGCTTGTCAATTCAAATATTCATGATGAACTTGGGAAAAAAAAAACTAAAATCAAACGGTCGTTTCATATTCCCTTTGTAATGAGGACTGAAATCTTCATTACACATGCTCGGTATTATAATTTCATATATTGTGTAAGATGCCAGAGGATGATAAAATATTCAATTATATTCATAATGCATAGAAGAAAAATGCCACAATGGCAGGAGAAAACCGCTTTTGAGTTCAAATAGTCAGGGATTGGATTATGGCAATTTGAAAACATGACTCCGTGACTCAGGACAGGCGCCTTATTTAAATTGACGTGAATGAAAACGAGGCTGTGAGGCAGTTAATATAAGCGAGTTTAAGCTTCTTCGTTCATAAATTTCTGAATGAATATACAAAGACATGGGTTGCGCAATGTCCAATGGCGAATAATAATCAATATCAATGGGCAATATTGATTGTCATAGTTTGAAAACTCGTATTCATCCCACAATACTTTTCTATCTTTCTAAATAAATAAAGCAGGGACACATAGTGGGAAAAATAAAATGTAGGAAATATACTCACTGAGGCACTTCCAAAAACCTATTTTTTTCTTGTAACTTAACAATTCACTTCATATATAAAAAATAAGTTGACAGAGCTCTAGATCAAATGGGGATGTAGGCTTGAGTCAAGTCTGTTAAAAATTTTATTGCGTGCTACCAAGAGCTAGAAATCTCCCTCTTGCTCAGTTACGCCATGTGTGCGTGTTCTGCACTGAAAAATGCATTCTTCTACATCTACTGTAAAACAGTCCTACACACCAGCACACATGACCACACACACACGCTTGAATCTTTAAGAATGCAGAGGTTCGCTTTAACTTAGAATAATCACGTCAGCCACCGTCTACGGCCAAACGGTCATAGCATGGAATTCAAATGAGTTTCATGTAAAATTCACAGGTTTCAGCTCCATTTGAATAAGCATGTAAGTTTAACGCAACGCCTCACTCTTCAAAGGCATCTCATTATAGTGCTTTTTTTGAAAAAAATATTAAAGTTTTGGCTTGTAATTTATTAATCCTTCTCTTTTTGTTCTTACAAATTCCTAATTTTTTTCTGTTGCTGCAGTGCAGTGGCTTTTGTAATTAAATGTTTTCCATAACTCTAGAAAAAATAAGATCAAATATGTTAAATGATTCACATTTTGGGTTTAAGCCACTGCTGGCCCGTAACAATATGTTCCAAAAAAGAATAATGCGGATAACATTCAAAACTCGCACAAACACCCATGTCTGAACCCTTGTTTTGTTTCACAAAATAGATGTCAGTAGCTAAACAACTGTGACTAAAAAATAAAATGAAGCCCAAAGTATACTTTGCGTTTTTGTACATGTATGCGTATGTGTATATTCGAATGCATAGCCTTTCAAAGTATACTCCATTTGATGTTGTGCGCGAACACAGACGGTCGACACATGCGCTCTTGAAAGCTTCATCCATGTCCAGTGTCTGAACTATTTTTCCCCATCATTTATGACCGATAACAAATATTTGTGAAATCTTTGAAACCAAGGCTGGTCTATCCAATCCCCTCTCGCTCACAAGCGCTTGTCAATGCGGCCGTCTGTTGTTGTTGTAGTCTCCGCTATTTTATTGATGTTGTTCCATCTCTTTAGTTTTGTTTTCTACTGTGAAACAATGGCCCGGGACAGTGTTGCCACCTTGTGGAACAACTGATTACTGCAAAACAAATTCAATGCGCATGTGCGACCTGTGCGTACAAAAATTGGGTGGTGTGCGTACTATTCTGATGACGAAACTCGCGTACAGGTAAAAAGTGAAGTATACTTTGGGATTAACAGTGACATAACTCCAGTACTCAAGGGGGCGCTAGAGTTGCTGTGGCATTAAACCACATATTAGGTAGCCTCTGATCGACAGGGTTCTCTTAATAATGTTGGTCCACCATGACAGTATTGAGGCCTATATGTGAAATTTAAGAGTCATTTGAGCAACTAATAAATAAATAAATCAGTCAAGTAATCAACTATAAACGTAGATAAATACATTTAAAAATATAAATTTTGTTAAAAATAATTAAATAAATAATAAAACAAGTTTACCAATTATTAATATTGAGATAATTTTACATTTATTTTTAAAATGTATTTTATTGATATTTATTTTCATTTGTGATGAACAGTTAAATGCATTTCTATTTTGTCTACTCCTGTTATTGATTAATTTACTGTATGTTCATGATTAAATGTGTCACCTGATTGTTTACATTAATGTTCGAGAAGTATTTGCATTCAAGTACTTGTGTAGAGTATGTTTAAGGTCTTAACATGTTGAAACTCCAAGAAATTTTAGATAAAACTCCCCACTTCATCTCAAGCTTCTATTTCCAGGCAAATCAGAAACCGAAAAGCCTTGTCTGATAGTGTGTGCACCAGCAATCTGTCTAAGTCTACATTTGGGTTACCGCAACAAGCTTCAATTTGCCTAGGCAATAAAGACTTACAGTTTCATTAGGAGCATTATGTGTTACTGACATGAAGCTGTCGCTTCACATTTACGACTAGCGGAGGTTCTGTTCTTGTGGGTTAACTGGGGTTGCTGGGTATTCATTTGGCTCTTTTGATGCGAACAGAGCAGGCTAACATCTAGATAATAATTTATTTTCATCTCAGCCGTAATACTGATCCCTGTCTTAACATGTGGAGATGAAAGCGACGCTAAACATGCAAGTGTTGTTGCTACTTGCTAATTCCTGACACTCATCTGCTAAGTCCAAGTAGCATCAAAACAACTAGTAGGACAAGGATTAAACTCTTATTTTGCTCTCAAATGAAATGCAACCTAAGCTCCATCTATCACTTGGGAAATTACAGTTTTATCATACATTTACACTCCTACATTCGGCTTTTGCCTGGCAATCATTGGATCAGAGTTTAGTCCCGGGAAGTTCTATATGAGTTGAGGGGGATAAAGCGAAGTGCTTCGCTTACTCATAGCACTCAGTGTTATCTTGCCCGGACAGCATGGCTGTAATACTGGCTTATGTCTGGCTGCATAAAAATCTAAACACATACGTGGCAATGCTATTGTACAGTTCAGGTGATTTTGCCAGAGCATTTTGAGAGGCCTGCAGTTTTATTCAGATATACCTCACTGGGTCTTAATTTGTCCCCAGGCAAGAGTTGGCACAGGAACGGTGCTTCCTGAGGCGAAAAATGGGCCAGACTGAACTGAAAACATGAGGCAATGGTCATATGTGGAGGAAAATTAAGAAAAAACAACACCTGACCTCTTACTTCAAGTAATTTCTGATACAAATATCTAAATTTGCTTTACTATGGTGCTATTTTTGCAGGAGAACTCTCACTTTAACATCACAACTTTATTGTCATTGTTTATTGTTTGCTAACTTCAAGTATGAAGTCATTGAGTTTCTTTGCTAGCTTTTCTTTCCACATTACTTGAGGGGTACTAATAGTGTGTATTCTTCTAGGATCCATGCTAAATTATATTGTTTAGAGTTTTGCAGGTCTGAAAGCATTAGCAGGCCACCCTGGAGCAAAAGCAACCGAGAAGTGTTTCTTCCTGCCTGGTTATAATGAACATTGTATATTTAACATTCATTTGGTCTCACCAAAAAAGAGAGAGGAAAATATTCACATTGTCATTTAATTTTATGATTTTTTATGACCCATCTATGACCTCCATGGTTTAATTGACATGTTTTCGCCAGTAAAATAACAGGGCCTATTCAAATTAGCTCTCGAATTTGGGACCAGGAAAAGCACAGCATGCTCCAAAACTGCGGGAGAGTAATTGAGTAAAACGACAAGGTTTGATCAAAACCGAGGGTGCCTATTACGGAAAGTGTCGGCTTGCAGTTAAATCTGGTAGAAAGGCACACACAGTGAAAAGCATAGACTGGTGGTCTCAAGGAAAACAGTTGAAAAAACAATACTACATGCCCATAAAACACAATCAACCATATAATTATTCACATCACTGATGTAGACAACAGTGCTTAAACCGACCTACTAAAAAAAATAAAAATTAAAAATAAATAAATAAATAAGCAAATAAATTAATAAATTAATAAAAACAAATAAATGAAATAAAAAATTGAATAAACAAAATTACCAAACAAGCCAAATAACTAAATAAATAAACAAATAAATGATAATAAACAAAAATATGCAAAAAACATAATTCAAAAAATAAAACATTTTATAATAAAAATAAATTAACAAATTGAAAAACAAAATAACCAAAATTAAACAATCCAAATAACTAAAACAAACAAAAAACAAATAAATGATAATAAACAAAATAAGCAAATAAATAAGAAAAAAATAATACTTATAAACAACTAAGCAAAATAAATAAAGTGATAAAAAACAAGTAAATAAAATCAAATAAAAAGTGAATATAAAAATGCTAATAAAAATTAAGCAAAATAAACAGATTATCAAATAACCAAATTAAACCAAATTAAATTATATATTTTTATAAATAAACAAATAAACCAACCAAACAGGGTGTGCCACAAGGCTCAGTTCTAGGGCCACTATTATTTCTTATTTATATTATGCCCCTTGGACAAATTATTCACCACCACGGTTTTCAGTACCACTGCTATGTCAATGATATCCAGATATATACTGCTTTCCGACCAGACTGCATCTCTATTGTCATATGTCAACGAGTTAAAGACCTGGCTTAACTCCAATTCTCTCAGTTTGAACTTGACAAAAACCAAAACCTTACTTGTCGGCCCCCCAACTGTAACAAAAAACATAACTAATGCCCCCAGATTTGACCTTGAAGCTACATCAATTATTACATCTGCCACCTTCAAAAACTTCAGTATCATTCTTGACTCTTCACTAAACCTAGTTGCCTATATCAGTAAACTCTCTAAAGCTGCATTTTTTCCAACATCGCCGTATCGCCAAACTCCATTCCTTCATCAGCCCAAAAGATGCTGAATCAACAGAGGCCTCTGCTGTATTTGATTGTTTGCTGTATTTGACTGTTTACACTTCTACTGTGATTTGCAACTGCAATTGCACATGTCTTGAACTTGGCAAATGTCTATTGTCCTTCTATGTATGAAATGATGGTTCACTGGAAAAGGTGCTATATAAATTAAACATATTAACCAACTAACCAACAAACAAACAAATAAATGAAGACCACATTTCCCAGCATTTATAGAATGTTACCAAATATATTGGCGCATTCAAGATGCATCCACTTGGCTTAAACCATTTATTCAGAATTATCTTTCATGAGATATCATGTTTGCTTTCCATACGTCAGCATGGTAGCCGGGTCCAGAAGGGGAACAGATGCTACATAAAGAATCTGCATTACAACCGCAAGATTATTTATTAATCCGGGTCATCGAAGAATGTCTGGTGGAATTTAGTCATAAGCCACCGGATTGTGCTTTCCATCTGTTGACGGCGTTTCAACACACTTCTAAGTAGCTTCTTCTCCATCAGACAGCTGATAAAGCCAGTGAGATGAGTGGTGAAGCGTCTTCAACAAATAGAAAACAAAAGGTCAGTTTGCTTATGAATAAATTCTTCCAGACGTTTGAATCTGTAGTTAATCGCAGTTCTGACTGGCTGTGCGCTCGTGCAATTTCCTGTGACGCTCAGAGAGCCATTTCTCAAGCGCTTGTCACTCATATGTCCTAACGGTGATGATAATTACAACCCTCAAATAACGTGTGGCTTATACCTGCTGACACAGCATGGCCACATCGAAGACAACTAATACAAGCAGTTTATTAAACATTCCTCCACTTCTGGATTCATTGACCTGTGAAATTGTCATTGCCTCCATTTATGAAAGATGAAGTTTCCTTGACCTCCTATGTCATGAGTCACCTTATAAACAAAAAACGGGTGCTGCATAAAATGGCACGCTTGAAAAACTACTGGTGTTCTTGCCAAACAATAGGGAGATTCATGAAAAGGGACGTCTGACTCATAAATTATTTTGAATTAAATCCTTTTTAATGGATCAATTCACAAAACCAGTCTGAACGATTCATCTGAATGATTCGATTCGGTCATTTATTTAAAGAGGATTTGACTGTTATGGCAAAAAGCAAATTACAATGATGGCGGAGTAGCAGAAATGTTACAAATAAATGTATTGGAAATATGTTTATGATTTGACTGCATGACGGTTTTATCAACATGAATGAATGAATGAATGAATGAATGAATATTTTTTTTATCTTTTTGTTGTTGTTGTTGTTGTTGAAATAACATTAACTGAAATGTATATAAAAAACAAAACTTAAACTTATTTTATTTCACCTATTGCTCAAGTTGTACTAAATAACTAAAACTTAAAATATAAAAAATAATAAAAATGATAGCCATAAAAAAATACAAAATACAAAATTCTTAAAACTAAAATGAAATTATAAAATGAAAATATTCATTATAATATTAATGAAGTATCAATAAAATATTAATATCATATCATATAAATTATGAATAAAACTATAACAATTAAATAATAATTAAAAAATAAAAGCAAATAAATTAATTGTAAAAAAAAATAAAAATGAAATTAAACAACCCAAATACCTAAACAAAACCAAATTATAATAAAAATGAGCAAATAAACAAGAAAAATAAATAAGTGATACTTATAAACTAACAACTAAGCAAAAGAACTAAACAAAAACAACTAAACAAAACCAAATAAACAAGCAAATACAAATAACTGAATGGAGTAAATAAATAAATAAATACATATTAGTACTTATGAGCTGTATCATGGATGCAACAAAATGAACTGACACATAAAACTACAATAGATAGCCTAACTAACAACATTTAATAAGGCTAATAAAAAGCAATAAACAGTATTATGCGTTTGAAAGCATTTAATATGCAATGCCAAGATATCAGGAACAACATGATGAGGTAATTATGTAACCCCTACTTAAAAAAAAGCCTTTAAAAGAACTGATTCACGGAAATAAATCAGACTTCCAATCACTACAAGGAGGGTGTTAAATAGAGGCCGGGGGCTGGTGACAAGGGCCTTGAGATTGGACCCAAGACCCTTTTTCTATCTCATCATGTCCCATCCATTGTTACTGATCAACCGCCCCAGGATGCAATGTGTTACGTGGGCCTGGTCTGCTGGACTCTGGTGTAAACTAAATGGATGGAGCTGCCAGCACAATCCTAATCTTGGAGCCAACAACAGGTCCCACAGCCTCTGGCAGCCAGATAGCTTGTGGAACAAGAAACAAATGGACAGTTGAGCCCAAAAGAAATACACGCTCTTCTTTCAGAATGGGGATGACTTGAATCAAAATAAGGTAAAAGGTATCTTGCATACCATCCAATCATAAAGCATCTCTCCAAGCATGAAAAGTTACATGCCGGTCGGTATCTTCGGTCAATTTCATCATCCTCCTTGTCTTTTTCCCCTCAATGACAAATGGACCATCCATGCTGTGCTCTCTCGCAAAGATAAGCTCAGAATAGTATTCGCCCATCATCTTTATCTGTCAGCTTTGATTTGGCCGATGCCTCACTGCGTGCTTTGAAATTTCCCTGTCTTCAAGCAATATCAAGTGTGAACTTTTTTAGAAGCAAACCTTTATTCCTCCACATAAAAGTGTAAAACATAAACATATTTTCTTCATACTGCATCTAAAAAACATCCAATCCAATAGGGAACAAATGAATCACCTTGAAATGTATTGGAAGGTGATTTGTTTATTAAGCTCAAGCGCAAAACTTGTATGTCGTGGTACTCTCGTGAACGCGCATCAAAGACTGACACGGAAGAGAAGAAATTGTTGAATAAAGTCGTTATTTTTGGTTTCTTTGGGCACAAAAAGTATTGAACCGCTGATGTCACATGGACTGTTTTAACAATGTCCTTACTACCTTTCTGGGCCTTGAACGTGGTAGTTCCCTTGCTGTCTATGTAGGGTCAACGCTCTCAGATTTAATCAAAAACATCTTAATTAGTGTTCTGAAGATGAACAAAGGTCTTACAGGTTTGGGACAACATGAGGGTAATTAATGACAGAATTTTCATTTTTGGGTGAACTATCCCTTGGGTCCCCTATCCCATTTTTGGGAGAGTTCACCGAAAATGAAAATTCTGATATTGTTTACTTATCCTCTTTTTCCATGCATATACAATTGGGACTGGAGCGTTCAAGCTTTAAATAAAAAAGAAGCAAAAGCACACAAAGGCATCACAAAAGTGAATCTTTTCCGTTAACTTCCAAGTCTGAAGTCATACAAAACCTTTGGATGAGAAACAAACTGGTATGTCTGTGATGATTAGTCAGTGGAAATCTCAGCATCTGTCTTAGATCTTCATTGTGTATTCATTTAGAAAGTTAAATGGGTTTAAAATAACACTGAAGGATAAGTTCACCCAAAAACAAAACTTTGCTGAAAATTTACTCACCATCAGGCCATCTAAGATGCAGATTAGTTAGTTTTTCACCAATGGATTCTCTGCAGTGAATGGGTGCCATCAAAATGAGAGTTCAGACAGTTGATAAAAACATCACAATAATCCACACGACTCAGTCCATCAATAAACGTCTTGTGAAGCAAAAACCTGAATGTTTGTGATAATCAAACCCATAAAGATGTTTTGAACTTCAAACCGTTGCTTCTAGCTTCCAAATCCTCCATTATTCTTGTCTGAATCAGGTGAGAAATATGCACAGATCAAGCACTGTTTTCAAGGCAAAAAAAACAGTCAAAAACTGTTTTAAACAAGTATGTTAGTGAATTTTCATGAGAGATGACAACAGTGGATGTTTTCACTGCGTAAGGGAAACAGGTCAATTTAGCTCAAAGGGAATCATTTAAGATTTTAAAGGGAATTTGGACAGAATCACTGTTTTACGGCTGATCACTGAGACGGCCAGCGATTCATTGAATGAGCCGTATAACATAAACTCTGCAATGGATATTAATATCCAAAATATAGTGAAAACACTATTAATTAGCACAGTAACAAGATCGGCAGTTTAAGACATTAACTTGTGAGCACAAAACACAAGATACTTCGCTTTTCAATATAAATGAACCATGTTTTGACCAAATCTTAGATTGTCTGATTCGGTCTGATACCCTACAACTGGAGGAAGCATTATTATAGATTATGGACTCGCATTGTGGCCAGAAGCGGTGGTATAAAGTTTAAACCTTATTGATAGATTTGTTTCTTACAAATACGTAGCTTTTCACTTCACAAGACATTAATTGATGGACTGGAGTCGTGTGGATTACTTGTGGATTATTGCGATGTTTTTATAAACTGTTTAAACTCTCATTCTGACGGCACCCATTCACTGCTGAGGATCAATTGGTGAGAAAGAATGAAGAAAAAGTCATCTACATCTTTGATGGCCCGAGAGCGAGTAAATTTTCAGCAAATGTACATTTTTGGGTGCACTATTGCTTTAAGGGTAAGTAAATTACAGATTTTTCATTTTTTGGGTGAACTATCCCTTTGATTTAGTGGGTTATGTGCCTGAATATAGTTATGGAACCAATTGTACCCAAAGAGGACTTCACAATTCACTGCACGGGGCAGCAGCGCATTGCTTGTTCATCAGATTTACCAACATTTCGACATGGCTTTTTGCATCTTTAATAAGTAACACAGCTGCTTCCATGGAAGCCATTACAATCCCATCGACATATTTTCTGTATTAAGCATAGATAATCAATAGTCCAAATTTATAGTCGCTTAGAAAAAAATAATCAGCATACATCAGCGCTCTGATAATAGGGGACGGTTGGTTTCAGATCCAAGTGTAGAACACAAATGGATAGATTATAAAGCAGAAGGTCAGACGCTCGATACGGATCAAGCATCACTCCCTGGAGATATTGCACTTCAAGGTGTTAGTTACGTTTAATTTACTTTGCAAGTGACATCTTGGTCTAAATAAATCAGCTGAGGTCTGTGATCGTGTTCCTTCATCCGATCGAGCTAGCGGATGATCTTCATGCCTCTGGTTTCGACCACCAGCAGCTCCAGAAAAGCAGTTAGATGGATGTCCCCAGGTCACAGCCATTTGTTCTTCTTCATTTGTGCATGACCTCTCCATCCCCCTCTATGTTATACCGTTTCTTTTTTAGGGTGACATCCAGCATCTTATAAACATGAGAGCTCACCGTGAGAGATTACCACACAATGAGCGCCTCCACATGTGAAAAATGTGGCTGTTCAGTGGCCTGTAGGCCCGACTGATGAGTTATGCCTCACGCTGGTCAATATCAAAAGGCTATTGATTGTTGACTCACATTATGGCTTCTTAGTCTCTTAAAACTACCAAAAGGGGCTAAAACCAACAGAAAACCCTCTTCAAAGACAACATAATAAATGATAGTGGTCTGAGCCTAAACAGTGGAGATGGTTATTTTTTAGTCAGTGAAAAAGAAAATAAATGGATATAAATGAACTGAAACCAAAATAAATGAGTTTTTTGGACCAGTGCAAACACCACTATCATATAATCTATCCAAAATGATTTCAAAATACATGAATGTTTAATATCTTTCAAAATGTTTTCTACGAAACTTGTTTCCACGTCAGGGTAAAGTAATACTACTACTACTACTAATAATAATAATAAATTATTATTATTTATTTTCATTATAATGCATTTAATTCTCATAACTGTGACTTAATTTCTTGCCATTAAGACTTCATATTTTAAAAAGAGCAATAATGTATATTTTTTATATCAATTATATTATCATAATTGTGATTTAATAATTCAAAGGTTTGGAGCTAATAAGATTTAGCCTCTTTTGCAAATCTATATCTGTTTGATCAAAACTACAGGAAAAACAGCAATATTGTTACAATTTTAAATTAATTTTTTTTTACTATTTTAAATTTTACATTTCATTACAAATTTTAAATAATTTTTAGCAGTCATTACCTACAGTCTTCAGTGTCACATGATGCTTTAGAAATCATTCTAATATGCTGATTTAGTGATCAAGAAACATTTCCTATTATTATCAATGTTGAAAACCGTTGTCCTCCTTAATATTTTTGTGTAAACTGTTTTTTTTTTTTTTGATAAATAGATTTGATGAAGTTCCAAACCTTTTTTAACAACAACATTTTAAAATAGGATCTTCTGTAACATAATAAATGTATTTACTGTAAATGTTCCTTGCTGGAAAAATTCTGTCTCCTGTATCTTTTATCCTGTAAAGTATTAAATTTATTTTTTTAAATACTGAATGGTAGGGTATATGAAACGTTACCTGTTACCTTTTGCTGCTTTACATTCTTGCAATTATGACTTCATATCTCAATTTTCTTATATTTGTGAATATCACAATGTTACCTAATATCTTAACATTGAGACTATTTTAAATATAAACATTTCTCAAATAATTTAGGTTAAAAAAGATTTCCTCAATTTCTAATTTTGCACATTTCCACTACCCTTTTCCCCGGTCAACTAACCATTCAATGAAACCATTTTAGGGTGCTTAAAATTCATGTAATGTATGACTAGACAAAATATTGTCTACATTTAAAGGACATTTTACCAAGACAAAAACTGACAGCTAAAAACAAACTGTACAAATTAACACCGTGTGGCCGTCATCTGCAGCAAAACCAAGCACCTCAGAGGAAGAAGAAGGAGAGGAGGAGCTGAAGATGGTGGGGGCTTGGCTGGGGTAAGTTGGCTGTGGTCACTGTTAGCCCAACGGAATGATGAACAGCATGGGCCGATATCCATTTGTCTTCTACCTGTATGCCTCCAGCCCACGGGAGCTTCCACAATATGTCACTGTCGCATGCTGGACCGCCCCCATGCATCAAAACATTTTAATACAGCTCAGCCCACTTCCAACCATCATCGGGGTTGGGATCGCAGACAGGAAGTCGACCCCGATCCGTGTTTGCCTCATGTGCGACATGGTATGAATCAATCCACACTTTGGTGCCTTTTCACACAGCGTTATGTACCATAAAAAGATCACGGCACTCTCGGCGAGAACAAACGTTGCACAAACCGTCTCATTGTGAGATGTTTTCGACCGTTCTGTTATTTTTCATCCCGTCTAGGGAAAAATATACGAATGAAAGGAAAAACAAACAACAAGGCCGGAAATGAGTGGCTGCAGGCTTTGGAAAACAGGCCGATAGGACAGATGGGGTTTACGCTGGAGATTACAGTGATTGTTTAAACAAAAAATATTTCCAGGTTTCCAGAGGGACAGCCGGGAAAGAAAACCTTGTTAGGAGGGATTACTTCCATTGGTTTTTGTTTTGCTGTTAGGGGTGAAGGCCAGCGGGAAACTCTGCGGAGAGGGTAAATGCTATGAATTTTCTATCATACGACCTTAACATCTGTAGTCTAGCTAGGAAGATGTTAATGAATAGAGGGAAATAGCAAGTTGAGTAAATTCAAGGCCAAAGTCTCTTCTGAGTAAGAAATACACAACACTGCATCCCACTTCTTCTAAAATAAATTAATTAGAAAATGATCTAAAAATATATTTATACAAACATAAACAGTTTAGAAACGTTTGAAACCATATAGAGTGAAAACAGGAAATCATTACAGAACTGTTAAACATAAAATAAAAATCACTTTGCCTATCAAATGCTACATAGCGCAAAAAAGAAAAAAAAACTTGTTCCATTCCCAAATCCAGTTTTTGACTAGTCAATGGACTAATGGATATATATACACATATATATACACACACTATATACACACACACACACTATATATTATATATACATATACATATATATATATATATATATATATATATATACATATACATTATATATATATATATATATAATGGCCTGGATGTGAAAACAGGGAATCGTCACAGCACTAGAGCAACATTATATTAAACTGAATGTACAAAAATAAATAAATAAATAAATTCGTTGGCCTATCAAAATGACAACTGGAACTAACTGCTGTATTGTGCAAATAAATCAATAATTTAAAGAAACTGAAACTTGCTCCATTTCCCACTTCAGTTCTTGACTAGTCGGTTGACTTATTTCAAGTAGAAAAACATCCAAAATGCGACCTTACCATCTAATCTAGCTTGATACCAATGAGTAGAGTGAAATAGCGAGTAGAGCAAATGCAAGGCCAGTTTCTCCTCAGAGTGAGAAACTTACAATATAAGACATCCCACAGCAGGTGCCGTGTTTGTCCAGAAAGCCAATACCTTGAGAATAAAGCCAGGATCTGCGTCAGCACCAGCAGCTGAACAGGGTCAGGCTATCTCAAATTTCCTGTCTGCGGAGGGGCAAGGGTACTTCACGCCCCAAGACTTCAACAGCCAGAGAAAGCGTACCCTGCTGGGGCCAAATATTTCAGCGTTTCTCTCGCTTTACGGAGCTGAATCATTTCCATTGACGTGACAGTATTGTACTCTATGTCCCTGACAGGGGTAAAGAATATCCCAGCTGGGTTATTTCATTACCTGAAAGCTGTCTCCGGAGAGTTCCTGAGTGTCAGCAACAGGCAGAAAGTTGCAGAAGTGAATTAGTGCTCGGTGTGGCGCTGGGTCATGGTCACCAAGTACATTTGGGCATGTGCAACACAAGAAAAACTTGTATAATGGATGGCAAGTTACTTCAGACTGAACGGAACATGAGGTTTTGGTGGCACCGTGTTATGGAGCTGCATACAATTACTAGTTATAAACATCAAGGCCAATTGTCTTGCGAATTCTGATCTACCACGAAGTTTACAGACAAAAGAAAGGGACACGAGAATGACAAATATCTTTCAGAAATAATCCATGCAAGGTTCAGTTCATAAGAATTGAGAGTCATGCTATTGAAAACCATGATGTAGCTTAGCTCAATTACACAAACTTTACTAGCATTACTAGACAGTTGCAACTGAAAGTTGGAATGAAAGTTTCTCAAAGACATTTGTATTATTATGGCCACTTATGCACTATAGCATATATGAGCTGCATGTAACATTTCCAGCATTTGAGTCCTGATAAATGTTTTCAAAGGACAATACTGACTTTTCATTGAGATCACTGAGAAATTAATGGAAATATGTAGATGCTTTTTAAATTTTTATAT
>NW_015548219.1:1093058-1141510 GCF_001515605.1 Sinocyclocheilus anshuiensis | reverse complement strand
TTTTTTATATATATTTTCATATTTTTTATTTAAATAAAATAAAATTAGGTCAAAAATAAAAAGTTAATTAAAATATACACACAAATATAAAATAATTTACACTGGTCTGGAACAATAGAAAAAGACAAGCAGGGTGAAACAAACAAGGTATCGTCTGTTATGCTAAACTCTAAATTTACACAAAATATCACTTTGCCCATCAAATGATGACCAGATCTAACTGTTGTACTGTATAATGCAGGTAAGTAAACAATAAAAAAAAACTTGCTCTATTTCCCAATTCAGTTCTTGATTAGATGGTTGACTTCCGCCAACTACTCAACAAGTAGACAAAACATTCAAAATGCGCATCCAATTTGTAAAACTGAGCATCTGAAACACAAAACTCTATTTTTAAGAACAACACTGTCAATTTGTGCTTATCTGCATTCATTAGCATGAGAAAAATGGTCCCAATTGAGTCCTTATGCACTGATGAGTTCTATATACTGTACACAATAAGAGGTGTCAGATCAACCAATCACGATCTAGATTCTACTCACCGAGCTCATTTCCTAAACAAACATTGCACAAGCGCAGAGAGTCGTGTCATCTTCTCGAAGCCAATTTTCTGGAACATGCCATGGGGTGAACACACGACACTCAAAAGCACTGGCACCCCAGCTCAAAAAAGAGACCATTACCTCTAAAAGCCTCCTGACAGGCCGGTGAAAAGCCTTTAAAGTTCCCTTGACTCTCCAAACCAAAATTATACATCACAGCCTTCAAGTTTTCACTAGTCACAGTGGTCAAACAAATTTAATTTCAGGCATAAATAAACTCCATCTTGCATCTGAACTAACAAGGCATGATTTACTGCTTGTTTGTTGGTCCGTTTTACAGAGTCTTTATTCAAGCAAACAAGCCCATCGCGTTCTTATCCAGTGCCATATCTGAGTTGTTAGCCCACACAAGCATTGGCGGCTTATGAGAGACCTCATCTGGTTATTCGCCACGGTAAGAGAAAGCACTGGCAGATGCCCACTCAACTGTGCTGAGCGCAGCCTGATCCGTGCCAAACGTCGGGCCGATGATTCATGCGAATTGCCCTAAATGGTTGCAATGTGCCAAGCTGACGCTGGCCTGGGGAATAGGTGTGGAATAGTTGTCAAATATGTCCAATAATCAGTGAATCAGATACAGCTGTCCTTCTCCGGTGAATGCAAAATACTTGGCTGGGGGAAATTAAGATAGAAATAAAATGTTTGCCTTGTGGCCTAGCAAAGGACAATTTCAGGTTTGAAGGTTCGATTCTGGCATGCGTGATCTCTAGGATGTACAAATGGACATATTTAGATAATCGACTAGTTGGTTGTCTCAACAAAGAGTTGAGTAGTGGGTCACAGTAGGGTTAGTTATCAAATTCCATTTTTGCATTCCAATTTGCATTTTGCATTGCCTTTTTTAAGTAAACATGAGCTAGGCTTTTTATGTTTTTTTTTTTATTACAGGACACAACGTTCTGAAAACACTACACTCAAATTCAAAGTAGTTCACTTCTAAAAAACACATTTCTAGACCTTACACTCTTTATAACTGTCCTGTATCCTGCTTTAAGAGTTTTTAAATGTGAATGGATTAGACACTTTTTTATTATGAGAAACTTTCAATTGTTGATGGTGGTGAATTCATTCAAATGTGGAGAATTGGTGTACTAACCCACTAGTTGATTAGTAAGGTTGATTAGTTGATATGGATTTTTCCTTTCTTAAATTTGCATTTTAGCTTCAAAGTATTGCTTTAAAGAGTTTTATTACTTTTATACTTTTATTCAGCAAACTTGAATTAAATTGTATTATATTATAACAGAAAACAGTTATTTGAAATTGCAATCGTATTTCACAATATTTGTTTTAACTGTATTTTTTAACAAATAAAAGCGGAATTGTTGAGCATAATAGTCTTCTTTCCAAAACATTTAAAAATATATATTACTGACCCCAAACTTTTGAACAATACTGTATATCTGTTAAAAGTGCATTTTATCAATATTTAGCGGTAAAAATCACACAAAGATACCCTAAAATCTAACACACATGGACTAATAACCACAAAACTTTTATTTTAATTAACTGTGATTACATTTAAAGGGATAATTCACCCCATTAATTACTCACCCTCATGTCGCTCCAAACCTGTAAGAACTTCGTTCATCTTCGGAACACAAATTAATATATTTTTGATAAAATCCGAGCACTTTCTGACCCTGCATAGACAGCAACGCAGCTGACACATTCAAGGCCCAGAAAGGTAGTAAGGACATCATTAAAATAGTCCATGTGACATGTGGTTCGACTGTAATTTTATGAAGCTACAAGAATACTTTTCTCTCTGATTTCATCAAATATATCTTAATTTGTGTTTGGAAGATGAACAAAGGTCTTATGGGTTTGGAACGACATGAGGGTGAGTAATTAATTAATGACAGAATTTTGGGTGAACTATCCCTTTAAGTCCAGATTGATACCAGTGGGCCACTGAATTTATCAATGCTTCATGTTTACCAGTCCAGCTTTTAGTGCAAGCAGTATGAGCAGGGAAGCTGATCAGGAACACTGGGACACGACGCCGCAGGCTATGCACAGCTGATGTGCAATTCGTATGGGAGTTCACAATGTCGGAAACCCAATTTTATTTGACACTACCGAGAGATGCTTTTGACAACAGCCTCTGTGATGAAAACACCCAGAGATGAAAACATAACCTCAAAATGCCTAAGTCTGTTCACACCTCTTGTTTTGTCCCATGCTAGACCAGAGCAGGAAGTGAGCTCTGTAATCTCACCCCCCAACGTGTCGCTCGCCAAGATAACACCAGACACCAAACTGCTGTTTGTCACAAGTCACATCCGTTTACATCTCCCAGTACCTGCAGTCAACAAAAGATTGCTGAACGGATTGTCTTTTTTCAATTTCAACAAGAGAATCTCACAGATCTTTGTGAATGCTAATGCTACATGCTACATAAACAGCATCAAGAGAGCTTAACTTCACACCTTTTATCAGCAAACTCAAAAAAAGATATACATCTTTGAGCTTCTCAGGGGTTCCTGTACACATTTGAGACGTTTAAAATAAATACACTGTAATACACAGCTGCATTTTGACACTGAGGTAATGGCTGCTGGAAGTTCAGCTTTTTGACGTTGGGATGCTGGTTTGCTGGTTTAAACTGGTCCTTTGCTGGTTTATGCTGGTCCTTTGCTGGTCCTTTTGTTTAAACCAGTTTAAACCAGCAAAGGACCAGCTTAAACCAGCATCCCGGCCTCAAAACATACCTAACCAGCATATGCTGGTTTTTTCAACAACTGACATGTTAAAATACATTAAAACAGAAAACAGTTATTGGAAAATGTAATAATTTCACAATATTCACATCTCCCAATTGTTGCAGTTGACACTAATAATGGCTGCTAGAAATTTAGATTTGCCATCTCAGGAATAAATTACATGTTAAAATACATTAAAACAGAAAACAGTTATTAGAAATTGTAATAATTTTACAATATTCACATCTTCCAGTTGTTGCAGTCAACAAAAGATTGCTGAACGGATTGTCTTTTTCCAATTTCAACAAGAGAATCGCACAAATCTCTGAATGCTAACGCTACGTGCTACGTAAACAGTGCAGAGAGAGCGAAACTTCACACCTTTTATCAGTAAACTCAAAAAAAGAGTACATCTGCATACTTCTCAATGGTTCCAGTACACATTCGAGAGGTTTAAAATGAATATATTGGAAAACTAGGCACAAACAGTAGCTGCTTTGTGTGTTTCTGAAGTAAATAATAGCCTGTATATAATGCTAATTTTATTATTTAAAAAAAATTGTATTCTACATAAGTCATAACTGATTATTATCTAATTTTACGTCCAGTAAACCACAAATAGGAGTCTGAAGTAATCATAATCGCATTATATCACTGTAAAACGGTTAGTACTGTAAAACGGTTTGTGCTAATAGCATTTCACAATGAACTCTGCTTTCACAGCTTCATAAACACTTTTTCCTCTGTGTTAAAATACGATTTATAATGGACACAGGGTTTCACAAAACATCAGACCCCTTGACCTACATTATGGATATTTCCCTTAGAAATTTCTAAAGTCTGTGATGAATTTGATGGAAGCAAATGTGACCTTTTCACACATTGTCATTTCCATTTCAAAGGGCTTGCAACACCGCTGTATTTATATCTATGCAATACTGCATTACCATATAAATGAAAATGACGAAAGTACCCATATAAGACGTCCAATCTTAAAGGTGAGCTCTGCCGCTTTCTAAGCGTGCGGTGGACTTTACAGAGGTGCATTTGTGAATTAGTTTGCTAAACTTTCAGCTTTTGAACACACTAACAGTAAGAAATTTAATAAAACTGCAAGGTTATTTATCTAAATACACAATGCATACATTAATGTTGCATTACGACTGCACCTACATCACTTTCAATGTTGACAGCGTGTTATTGAGGATGTGAGATCAGCACTAAAGGCATCGAACGCTCTCCCACGTACCTCAGACCTGTCACCAAGCAACAAGCTGCCCTGAAACTGTTAATAAAGGCCCCCCCACACAGGAAGTAATACCCTAAAGCTGAATTTGTGCTTTGTTGAAGTGAAATCTAAATTTGTCATGGTAATTTGTGAGGGCTCATGGGAAAACAAACACTGAATGGGTTCAATAAGAGTGCGGGATTGCATTGGTGCACATGTTGTTGTGACATTTAAAGGGATAGTTCACCCCAAAATGAAAATTAATTTACTCACCCTCATGTCATTCCAAACCTGTAGGACAAACTTGTATTTCGTGTGTGGAACAAAAAGGAAGATAGTTTGAAGAACTGTTTTTTGTCTATTCAGTGAAAGTGAACAAATTGGGCCCTACTGTTTTTTTTTTCTTTCCACAAAAGAAAGTCACAAGGGTGAGTGTATATACTGTGATTACAATTATTTAGATTTGCGTCTCAACCCCACTTCACTCTAGTCCAGTGGTTCTCAACCCTGGTCCTGGAGGCACCCCAACACTGCACATTTTGCATGTCTCCTTTCTCTGACACACTAATTTTAGGTCTTGAATTCTCTACTAATGAGCTGATGACCTGAATCAGGTGTGTTTGATTAAGGAGACATGCAAAACGTGCAGTGTTGTGGTGCCTCCAGGACCAGGGTTGGGAACCACTGCTCTAGTCTATAAAATAATACAAAAAGTTCATAAAAACCATTCTGGGTATTGCACATTTATATTGGTTGTACATATTAGAAATCAATATTGTGTTGACCAGGCCACCAAAAACAGAATCAGAATTATGGAGAAAAAAAAACTAAAAACTCTGGATCAGAACCAGGATATCTGAATCTTTATCTGATATCTAAATCTAATACCGAATCAAAATGTTCTTTTTTCCCTTTTTAAATTTATTTTATTATTGTGATTAAAAAGTGGAAGTTTGCTTTAATAAAAAAAATGCATTTCATTATGAAAAAAGTTGATTAGGTACAGAGCTGGGTAGTAACTGATTACATGAAATCTGGATTACGTAATCAGATTCCAAAAATTAAGTACTTGTAATTAGATTAAATTAAACCTCTTTCACCTAATATATTTACTTTATATTCCTTTACAAGCCCCCAGTTTGGGAAACCTTGACCTAATGTAATGTTTAATGCACTTCATGTTGTTAATAACAACAAATTGAATATATTTTCTTACTTTTTCTTACATTTTTTATATCAATATGGTACAAGATTATCCTATTTAAATCAATGTGATAGACAAGTTGGGTCAAACGTAATCTAAAAGTAATTAAAAAGTAGTCTAATTATATTACCTAAAATGTGTAATATAATGTATTACATTACTACAATTTTTGTCACGTAATTTGGAATCAGTAATGGACTACAATTTGCAAGTAGCCTAATCTACCCAGCACTGATTATGAAATATTTTTATTTCATAAATTTAAAAAGTATTTTATTTTAAAAAAAGTTACATTTTATTCAGTAAGTAATGAGTCACAAAAATTTGGGGGATTTACTAAAAAAAAAAAAAAAAAAGAAAGACAATGAATTATGCCCCCTGATCTCCACATAAATACTATTAAAAAATAAATGTAATAAAAAAAGTTTAAAAAGAACTTAAAGTATCATCTTTATAAAAAAAAAAAAAAGTCCTCAAACAGTTTTCCTCATTAAACAACACTTACCAATATCAAGCAACACAGAATGAGCAAAAGTGCCTGTATTAAAGCACAAGAGTGAGGAAATTATGACAGAATTTGATTTTTTATTTTTTATTTTTTTTTGTGAACTATCATTTTAAGAGCTTGAACCTGTGATTACAACTACACAGGTTGAGTCTCTGCCTCATTTCCCCAACTCTCTTGTCTATAAATAACACAAAGTTCACAAAAACCAATCTGGCTCTTTAACAGTTCCAGACTTGGAGCCTATAACTTCAGGAGATCGTGTCTTTATCATCCACGCTTGTTATGAGGTCACTGGAGGAATAAATCCTGGTTCGGATGAAAAGAGCGAGAGCGAGTCTCCTTTAACTGGCCGCCCACTGATCTACACCTCCATTCTCTGAGCATCCTCTCTAATACAGTTAGCATGCCTGATCAATAGCGCCGCATACAGAAGCCCCTGTACACATGACTGGAGATAAGGAAGAGGCCACGCAACGGAGGAGACCCCAGTCTCTCGGCGAGGAAATCAGGTCACCCTCGGTTGTGAGGAAGCCGCGAGGAGAATCGATCATTCCTTGACTGTGAATAGAGTGTTGATAAGCAGAGGAGGAGAGCTCTCAAACAGGGACGGCCACAGGGTTGACCTCTGTATTGGTTTTACATATGTAAATACTATCTAGCTGGGAACAGCAGGGCAGATATGGCGATATCCGGTAGATTAAAACACACTGACATTTGTCTTTTTCATTTCAGCACTCAATTCCAAGGGCAAAAAGGTGACTGCCTTAATGTGTGCGGCTCTGCTGGACAAGATGGTGACTGAACTTTCAGACGGGAAGAAATAGCCTGCTTACAGATGCCCAAGGCAATCATGAATATTCTAGTGCCAAACATAGGGACCTGCTACACTGATATTACAGCAAGAGGTCATATATAAACTGCAGGCAATGACGGAAAGATTTTTAGTTTAAAACAATATGGTGTGACCTGTCACTGAAAAAAGGAAATCAATCTATCTATCTATCTATCTATCTATCTATCTATCTATCATTATGTGAATATATAATGTTTACAGTCAACCATTAAAAATCAATATTGTGTGTATTATATATACAGGTGCATCTCAATAAATTAGAATGTCGTGGAAGTCTGTGTGCATTGACGAGTTTCACAATTTGAGTTGAATTACTGAAATAAATGAACTTTTCCACGACATTCTAATTTATTGAGATGCACCTGTGTATATATATATATATATATATATATATATAAACAATAAAAGTAAATACAATTATGTGAATATATGTTTAGTCAGCCATTAAATATCATAAAAATAATAAATTATACACCTTATAATATATAAAAATTAATAGAATAAATAAAGAAAAGAGTATCTGCCATGTTATTGTGATCTTGTGGAACTATGGAGCTATATATATATTCCTGAAAAGCACCACCTTCATACAAACACACAAAGGTCCTCAAACAAATGTTCCTCATCAAACAACACTTACTAAGATCGCATAACACAGAATGAGCAAAGGTGCCTGTATTACAGTATTACTGTATTAATATGCATTCTTGCATTCAAAAACTGCATGACAAAACAAAACACAAAGTTCTTTTTCTAAATTCAACATTTTGAAAGTAATAAATGAAGTGATTTGCACACTGTGTATGTATGTGTACATACTTGCCATTAATGACCCCGTCAGGGTTGAGCATGGGGATGATTTTGAAGATGTAGGCCTCTCTCAAGCTTTCGGCTACAGGATCACTGCTGCACAGGAACTCCAGCGTGCCCTTCAGTACCCAGCTGGCATTGCTCTCTCCTGGATGAACCCTTGCTGTCAGCACCACACATGGCCGGTTACCTAAAAGAAACATGAATATGAAAAAGAAGGTTTTAATGTATAAACATATTGATTAATCATTCACTTATGTAGCCAATACCTGTAAAAGATCAATTGTGGCATGAGTAGCTTCTATTGTGGATTGCTCATGTTTTAAACGGGAGAAAGCTACCAAATCAGTGTGATGCTTTGCTGTCACAACATTACACGGCAATTACGCCGCGTCAGATTTTCAGTCGACGTCTCCCTTGACTCGTATTATCTGGACGGGGAAATTACATCACCTTGCTGAGCAAGTTTACAAAGCCAAAAGAGACGGACAAAGCTTATCAAAAACACATTAAAATTTAATTTAGCTTGACTATTATGGCCCTGGCTGCCGCCCCACAAAAGACGGCAGAACGGGCGACTAATTTGTGTGATTCTGGTATTGATGATTTCATAATGAGTTTCTGCATGGCCTCTGTTTATGCACTCTTTCACCAGCTCCGTTTCATTTTCTGTATTTAATTGAATATGAATACGTCAATGCAATTAGGCTGGAGTGATGATTTTTTTTTCTTTTTTGAGAAAATTAGATATTGCCATTATTGCTGCCTTTTGCCATAACAATGAATGGCATGTTTGTCATGAATAGCATGTGACCTACAATTTTGCATTCAGCTTAAGGGTCAATGAAAAATAAGGATGGTCAAGATGATGAAGAGAAAATTCTTTTGAAATAAGAAATCTATGAATTTATTTCAGTTTAATACTAAAATAAATTTAATTTTACTTTAATATAAAAAAACACAGTTTGTAACCATTTGTAAGTTTTTGATGGCTGTAAAAATATATATAATTTCCTTTTCAAAAATATTTTGCAAGTTATTTGTTTGCTTGTCATTTTTTATGAATATCAAAGTTCATACAAAGTCATATAATATTAACAGGCAAGAGAAGGTTATTACACTTTGGCATTTATATATTTTTTTAACTTTAAGCCCCAATTTTTAAAAAAAGTATTCAAATCAGTTTTATTTTTTTAATGTGCAACTTAAATTGCAACTTTGCCACAATATATTACAGATTATGGATATACATAAATACAAACTAATAAATAAGTTTATCATGTTCCCGGATTCATACAAACATTCCATAAAAATAGATGCTTAATTAAAAAAGGATTATTATTATATAGTTTATATTATATAATATTGTTCTTAATTGGGGCTGTCAGTCGATATTTTTTTTTAATCTAGTTAATTATATGATGTGGCATTCATTTATATTAATTAATCTAATTAATTAATCCAATTTGGTTCAGTTTTATTAAACAGGGCAAATTAGCGTGCGAGAGCGCAATTCCAAAATATCACCGATGGTGGAAATTTCTGCGGGTAATTTACTAACAATGCACAAATTAAAGAACACAGACGCAACATCTCATTTACATATCGAACAACGCAATCTGCCAAGCGCAGTGCAAATTAGCATAGTCACAAATAAAGAATAAAAAAATAAAGAAGTCACAGTACGTTGAAAAGAACCAGAGGCCAAAAAAATCAAACGTCGCAAGAAGTTTTGATAGACCTGGGCTGCGTTCAGCCCCAACAAAACGTTGCGAAACGTTTTTTTTAAACAGAAACGGTGGTGCGTTGAACACCCTGTTCTGATGACACAAGAGTTGCAACTATGGCAGCTGAGAAGGCCATTCTTTGTGTTCTTTTTGAAGAATTTTCGGAGCCTGATGAAATTGGTATAAATACGTGTTTAATACTGCAAAATATGCTCGATGTTACAGTCACTGCCCTTGTCATCCAGAATAAAAGAGAACATCCCAATCGAGTGAGGGGATTTGTGGAAACTGTGGTTCCTAATTATTGTGATCCAACTAAACATGTGCAAACAATATACTTGCTCTTGTGAATTTATTTTGATGTTAATTACAATTACTTACAAATTCCCACTGTATATAGCAGTATGTGCATCAGTGTGTATACAACAGCCATAGCAAGATTCGTGTCAGCTTATTTACAGCATCATAGGGATGTAGAAACTTCTACTATGACTTTTGGACCCATTGTGCGAGCTGTCTCTTTAATACCACGTGGTTTATATACATGTTGCTGCTGATTGGACATTTTTGACACACCCACCAAACAAGAGAAAACGTATCTCAAACCCCGTTGCACACCGTTTCCAGGAAACATGTTGTTCAAACCGGAAACCGTAGCAAAACGTTGTGCACCGGTTTGAGCTTGAACGTGCCCCTGGTATTTCATGACTTGGGGTAGTTGAGGGTTCCAAGTCATCTTTTATTTCCTGAAGCAAATTACAAATAACATGGCTTGGCAAACAATGTTTGGAGAATGTTCTTCTGGCATTCCAAATAAATTAATACGTGTGAAAAAAATCCTTTCCCTTCTACCACATACTCTCTGTTCTCTGTGGTGCCTCCTCATAGCAACAATAATTGCAGTCATTTCAAGTGCTTTTTTTGGGGTGAAAAATAATGGCGAAAATACCAGTAATTTGATGAGCGCAAACGTTAGTAAATCCCATTGCGTGGTTCATTTTAATACTCTCCTCCCATAAATTTTGCGTCTGAAAGGGAAACTCCTACAAATGCATATTCAATAAAGTCAGGTGCAAAAATAACTGTGTCCACGCCTTAATTATTCACTGCGTGTCTTTAGTAAAACCTGACAGTACTATTTTAACGCCAAAAGACGGTTCCGCTGGAGCAAGCTGTAAGTAAAACTGGCCCTTAAACTCAAATTGAATTAATTAAATTAAATTTGCCTGTGAAAATACCCCCAAAAGACCATTTAAAGCCACTATTGTGTTAAATTAGAAAAATGAAGTAGATATCACAAAAAGTAGATTTAGAAAGAAATATTTTATTTTGAAATATTTAATTCGAAATGTGGATTCATTCAGAAACGAATCACTGCTGTGTGGCACAGAGACACTCAACAGTTCTGTGTCTTTACAGTAAATATTTTCATTGGCAAAATTGAGCAAAACAGACAATATTTTAGCCTATTTAAAATATAACACTACTGAACTTGTTTAAAATCACATTTGCACTCATCCTATTCAAGGCAAAAGCAGCACTCGTGTCATGTTGTTGTGAGTTGTTGCCTGCTGTTTGTCAACTCAGCAGTCATTTGTTCAAAATGTATAACGTTCAGGTCTGCGTTAAAATATTTTAAATCACATTATTTTTCCGTAACAAATTATACATTTTAAGGTAATAAAAAATTATAAGGTAATAAAACCTTATTACAAATCTGAAAAATCACAGCTACTTTAAGCAGGCTGTGTGAATTTTACTGTGGACTGACTGTTGTGAAACTTATATGGTAGTTACATAGCACCTAGACCGCAGTTATCATGAAAGAAGCCAGGAAATTTCAGTTTTGACAATATAGGACCTTTAAATTAACCAAAACGAAAGCACTAATTTTAAAATAATATATAAAATAAAATGTATGTACATAATGTGTCGCATTATTGACCCTTACACATGTAAGTTGATTGTGGAGCATGATAGTTTCAGTGCTGAAAATAACTATAACAATACTGAGAAAACGCAGGTATCCCTGACAAAAGTGTCCTAAAGATAAAATATGCTTGATAAATATCACATCAGCTTGGTGCACATGCTCAATTCCCCTCAAGAGCCGACTGCTCCAGTACCGCAAAAACAGATCATTTAAATTCTAATTTGAGTCGGAATCAGAGACTTCAGGCCCTCGATGTGTTCGGCTGATCTCCTGATGAAGTCCTGCCTGCAAACCCTCTGTCCTCTCCACTTCAACTCTACCTCCATCTGTCCTTCATCACACTCGCTCACTTGTATTCCTGCACATCCATTTGTCACTACTCCATACTACCAGTAAACGAACGTTTGTGTGCAATAAACTACTGTTTCCTCCATTCTACATCCAACAGCAAACTGCACTGCGCAAATAAGCCAAATGGAGCTATTTTTATCCGTCTGTGAAAAGAAACCTCCACATATCCATTCCATGTGTATTTCTGCCTTGATCCCATTTACACGTTTACACCGCTAAGTGCCCAATAAAATATACGTTGTTTGCCACACACGCAAAGTGAGTGTACAAAGACGTGGGAGTGCTTCGTGAAGCTACGAGAGAATGGAGTCCTTCGTTAGATCTCTCTGCCGCTACCACACAAATCAGTCTTCCCACGCTCCCAGTGGGAAGAGTACAGCCCAATCCTTTAAGAGCTGGGCTTTCACTCCTTTTACGGAGGTGTCTTTGGCACACAGTCGACTTCAACCCAAACAGAATAGAGAGAAAGAGCAAGAGAAGTGAAAACAGAAAATATAAAGGAACGAGGGAGATGAGAGGGCACAAAAACTCCTTTTTGTGTCTTTGTCTCTCCTGCTGCTTCGCGGCTATCTGAGCAAACTTACCTCCCACTGACATTGCCTAAAAACATGCTGGTCCCATTTGTGTGTGTGTGTGTACGTGCTCGCTTCTGAATGTGTGGTGTGTGTCAGGGTTTAAATAGCCAGGTTTATGTCCCCCTGTTGAACGGCACTTAAGACGTTCAAAGGAAAGGCTTTTGAAAGTGGGGCTTATGATACTGCACATTACGTGGAGAAAAATACAGGTTTCATGGGTTCCTTGAGTATAGTCGATTTCCATAAAGATCCACTAGAGTATGAAATGTTTCCCAGTCGTCAGATTTATAAGCAGGTGGAAGTGGCATTCTTAGACTTAGGGACAGACCTAAACTTAGACTTAAACGTTTATACTTTTCTTGAGTATCAACATACAGTAACAAAGGAATCTCATATTATTATACCCTTAAAATTGTCCATGGTCTCTGGCTCATATTTGCGATCTCAAACATATTCTCAAAACTATTGTTTTCAATGACTTCAAAATGTTTACATTTTGATGGGTTTTATCAAAAATATCTTAATTTGTGTTCCGACGATGATCGAAGGTCTTACGGGTTTGGAAAGACCATAAGGGTTAGTAATTAATTACAGAATTTTCATTTTTGGGTGAACTATCCCTTTAAGCTGGTAGCATTACACTTTAAAATGTCCGCATTATTTGCAGACCCAGATTCAGACTGCAACACTTACCAAACTTATTGGACTTAGTCTTAGATCTAGGTCTAAACATGTAATACTTTTTAATTTTAGGTTTACATCAGTATGATGCTTATACTGTATTTTTGCATGCTTATTATAGTAAAAATATTGCTCATGTTTACTAAAAGGATAAAAAAAAGCACACACTATTATGTAATTTAATTTATTATTTACTTATTTATCTGGCCTAATTTTAGCAATAATTTTGCAATAAAGAGTTGTCCACACTTTAAAACATCTGCAGGCATAAAACTAGACTTAGACAGACATATAGACCCAGAAAGACACCCAGATGTACTGTAGAACCAAACATAAACCCAGACTTACAGGCTGACTTACAAATTTAAGCTAGTTTTAGACATTTTAAAAGTTCTGAAGATGTATAACCAGACTTGGATCCAGACAGATGTAGAACTAGAACTAGACATAGACCCAGACTTATCAAACTAAGTTAGTTACATGCATTTTAAAATGTCTACAGATGCACGACCCAACTAAAATTAGGTTCGTTTTAAACACGTTAAAATGTCTGTACACAAAGACCCAGACTTAAACCCAGGACCTTCACTAATTAAATTTCTAGGCATTACACATTTTATAAATGTCCACAGACCCAGATCAGAATTAAATCTGACAGCAGCAGCACTTAAATTAAGTTGTGTACACACTTTAAAATGCCTGCAGAAGCAGTCATAGAAGTATGTCTACATCTATGTCTAATCTCGGGTTAGACCTAAACTCCAACACTGTTCCTGAGTATCAACATATATTAACAAAAGGAATCTGACAATATTACACTCTTTAAAGTGTCCATAGACATAGACCTAGACCCTAGACTTAGATTCGTAGACCTTGACCCCAACTTACTGACTATAACACTTACCAAACTTACTGGACTTAGATCCAGACTTACATCTAAAGATAGACCCAAACTTAACAAATTAAGTTTAAACAGTGTATGTCTCCATATATGTCTATTCTAGGTCTAGAATTAAGTCTGTGCTTAAAATTATACTTTAAATTGTCAAATGACAACAACCTAAACTTAAACCTACACTTCATATCCTTCTGCCAGACATCTAATTTTGTTCTAATGCGCGATACATTTTTAATCATCAGTGGAACGTGCTAACACACTCTTCACTCACACACACGCCCAGGGAAGAAAAGTCTCCGCCTCTTGATCGTAAAGTACAAAGGCAGCCTTAAGCTATCAAACCAATCTCTGCAATCCTTTCCTGTATATGCAAATCAAGTCCAATTAGAACATATCAGACATGTCCATTTGTAATCATGAGATGAATTTGCCCCCCAAAGCTTATGAAAATGCAGCTTTTACTTTAGCCTTTTATTAATTAAAAGTGTTTCATAGGAATCTTGCTCATGCTCATTTCTTGGGTTGTTAATTATCAAGCATAATCCCGTTTAGTGTGACAGTTTCGCCAAAAGCGATCTGCAGGGAGACACTTTCCACAACAAGAGGATTCACAGTTATATGTGTCTGTACTTTTTTTTTATAATGGGTCATCCTAGTTTTTGCAATGAGGTCATCTGTATTTTACAACAATATTATCTGGTTTTATAACTGCATCTTTCATTTAGACTCATAATCTTGATTTTATGCATTTAACAATAGAGGCGGGCTGTTAAGAAAGTTATTAAAAAGCCAAAAGAGTTGAGATAAACAAATTTTACAGCAATTCATTTGTCTTTAAAAACAAAACTATACTAAATCTATTGTCTAAAATAAAATATATGTAAACTGATATATCATGGCAATCAAATTATATTTTTATATTTACATTTTATTTTTTTATTTAATATATTAATACATTTTAAAATACAAATAATACACTTAATTCAAATATTTTATTAAATATAAATATTACATATTTAAATATTTCACAGCTGAACATAACTACAAAAAGTGGATTAGCTGTAATATATATATATATATTATAAAATTATTTTGACTAAAGAGATTTCTTACGTTTTTCACTAATGTCTTAAAAATTATTTCCAGGCTTTCCAGACTTAGAAAAAAAAAAATCATATTAAACGATATTTTGATATTTAAATTATAATTTTTAAATTATATTTTCATGAGACCACTGACAATATAGAAATATAAAATATAAAACAAAATCTTATGTAAAATATAAAATCTTCAATATAAAACATTTTTAACTAAATAACTTTTGATCATTGCATCAAAATCATCCCATGGAAGCATAAAGATGCTAAATCAAATTCTGCATGTTAAAATGTGTCCTCAAATCTCACAATCTCTTTCTGCCTAAAATAAAATGACAGGCTATTATTTACAAATGTCATGTAAGAATCAGGGTTCAGAGATCTTTCCATCTCCAGCAGCATTTCAGTTGAAAAAAGGGGAAAACCGACCAGCGAAGTCATTATTGTCACATACCGTAGCCCAGTTTCTGGATTCTGTTCAGTGGACTGTGGGTGAAATAGGGGTTAAGATGTCTATTTGAAGAGACTGTGTGAACAAGGACAGAGCGTCAGTACAGATGGCGATATTGAAAGAGAGAGGAAGAAAGAAGCATGTAGGCTGCAGGATGCATGCCAATGGAGGACAGACTCTGTTAATGTAGAGGCAGGTATTGAAAATAGGATTTATCATGGACTGTCAGCAGAAGGCCTGGGCAATGTGACTAACAGATAAGAGCCCTGTATTTCTGTTACACACGCTCAAAGGGCTTTTCTAAATTGTCAACGGCAGGAAAACATTTTTTTTTTTTTTTACAGCCAAGCCAAATAAATTTATATGTGGTTATATAATTGCGTCATGCCTTTTTCATAACACAAATGTTTTTTTAACAATAATAATAATAATAATATGCATTACTAAATAATAATGACTTTATTATTGTTATTATTACTATACTACTACTACTACTAATAATAATAATAATATACATTACTAAATAATAATGACTTTATTATCATTACATTGAACAACAACACTGAATAATAATAATTTTTATTATTATTACTATCATCATCAATAAGAAGAATTCAATATTATATTATTATTATTCAGTGTTGCTATTATTCAATATAATAATACATTTATGCTAAATGCAGAAATGTATTTATTGTTTGTTTGTTTGTTAAAATGTATAACAAAAAAAGTGTACTTTAAGAATAAACTCTTCCACTAATGTTATTATTTTTTTATTATTTTTTAATTAATTTACATGCCCTGAAATCACAATTTTACAATTCCTGGTTATTCCCAGTTGTTGTTTTTTTTTTGTTTGTTTTGTTTTTTTTCTCTCAGGGGAATATAATAATATTCCTTAATATAAAAAGTTTAATTTCTTGCATAGCACACAAAATGTCCCAAATACATAATTCTAAAAAATTATAAACTGTCTGTTTAGTGATATACACCTCAAGGCAGCGCACACAAATGACAACCAACTAAAATTGTTTTCTTTATATAACGTGACATCTTTGTTACTTAGGGAGTGCCGCAAGACATTTTCACTCCCGCTTTTGTAAGAAATAGCATAAAAGTGTAAATGTAAAGTAAGCTGGTGTTGTTTGCAGGTACAGCTAATCAAAGGGATTTGTTTAATTAGAAGTCTGTGAGAGTTATGCAAATACCAACTGCAAATTAAGCCGTTAAGTTCATCCGGTTCAATTGCTGCTACTTTAATCCATGTTGTTGTACTGGTCAGCTGCACAACTTTAATACTAAACAAAAGCTGCCATGGCTCGTCTGATGTGTCATATTAACACGTCCTCATTCCACAGCGATGTCCAGTCGCTTTCTCTCTTACACACACAGAAACAATCCGTGACCCCGCATCACCACATAATCACTACTGGCTTATAAAAGCGGCTTAATTTGTTTGTGGTGATTGATGTGGGGCACCATGATTACAGTTAATCATATCTGAAGCCTTTAATTCAATAATGCAGTGGACGGGAGTTCACATAAGTCCTGCATCTGGACAGAAATTGTAAAGTGATTATGAAAATCCCACTATGTGTAAAGACAAAGCTCATGTGCTAACGCTGCCAAACCCCCATGTGCTAATTAAGGTGTAATCCTCCAACAGGCAAATGTCAGAGTTTGTTGCCACATTTTGCCACAGACTGCCGCCATATGTGTACAGTTTACGAGGACAGGGTTAAACTTATAAATGTATGTTCATTTTAAATTGTTTACAGGGTCTTTTATAAATCGGATAGAATGACAGAACAATAGAAAGAATGATGATAGATGGATAGAGAGACTGATATCAGAAAGAAAGACAGAACAAATGAATGACAGACAGACCAAACAAACGAACGATAGATAGAACAAAAGAGCAAACAAACTAACGATAGAAAGCGATAGAATGATAGAACAATAGACAATGATGATAGAGAGAATGATACAGAACAATAGACAGATAGAATAAAAAAACAATAGACGGAACAATAGATAGAACGATAGAACAATAGATAGAACGATAGATAGAACGATAGATAGATAGATAGATAGATAGAGACAGAACAAGCGAAAGAACGAACGAACAAAGAGATAGAATGATAGAACAATAGACAACGATAGACAGAGAAATGATACAGAATAATAGACCGATAGAACAAACAAAAAACAATGGACAGAATGATAGATAGAATAATATATAGAGCGATATATAGAATGACGGACGGACGGACGGACGGACGGACGGACAGACAGATAGATAGATAGATAGATAGATAGATAGATAGATAGAACAAATGAACGAATGACTGAACAACAGATAAACAGAATGAACAAACGATAGACAGAGACTGAACAAACTAAAGAATGAACAAAAGAGCAACAAATGGAATGATAGAGATAGAATAAATGATAGAGAGAACAATATTTATTTTTAACAATTTTTTTGCTAGTTTTATGTATATGAGGGATACGAAAGGCCCCACTTTGTTGAAGAATCCTTATACTATCTGAAATCAATTCCTCTACTAGCGACTCTGATTTACTGACACAGCCTCTTCCTGTTGGAGGAGTTTTTTATGCATGGATGTTCAGATTAATGAAATGCACTGTGAAGTTTCGGCATGGTGTCAGCTGGGACGACACACTCAGCAGGATGATGACAGATGGATGAGGTGTCCTGCGTGTGTGAGCGTGTGTGTTTCGGGCTTGATGTTTACACAGAGCCATGTGAATCTCGCTGGATGCTGTTGACTGCGGTGAGGCTGTGTTTGACTGCTGCAGCGGCTGTCACAACACTACTGTGTCAACTCATGGGAAAACCAGTTTCTTCAAATTTGGTAGACAATACATGTTTGGCTAGAACTGTACTTAGTTAGTGAATTTAAGAATGATTTTAAGTTACATTTGCAAATGTATTCTATGCATTAATTGACATAAATATCATACCGGCATTCTGATGACCTGGCCTCTTATAAGATACAGCTCACTTGTTTGGTTTTATTATCCAAATTGGCTAATGTTCAATTTTGCTAAAATAATTTTTAACAATAAATATGCATATAGTATTCTATTCAGATTGAATTGTATTTGATGTTGTGTCGTGTTAATGTGTTATGGGTCTCAAATATGAAAAACAGTCACAGTAAGATTATGAAAAATAATTATGAAATTATGAAAAAAAGCAACCCAGTCTCATAAAAATATGTGCCTCTAGGTACTTTTCTGTCAGGGTTCTGTCACTTCGGTCTAGTGTAATTCATGGTTTTGTGACACAGCCCTGACACTCCCGTCATGTCATTGTTTTCATGTAAGCGTGCGGCTTCGAGAGTGCTCGAGCCGTGCGCTCTCGCGCATGCTCCAGTTCAAGTCCTTGAGCTCCCTCCGTCAACAGGGGGCTGACCTGAGGGAGTTCGCCCTGGAGTTCAGCATAACTGCAGAGGGACTGGGGTTCAATCATGCGGCCCTCAAGGACCTCTTTAATTATGCCCTTGATGAGCCCCTCAACTGGTGGAGGATGAGAGGGCTGGATCACCTGTCATTTGAGGGGTTCGTCAAATTCCTAGCCCGTCAGGGGAGTCCTCTGGCCGAAGAGGCTATAGCGCCCCCAGAGACGGCCAAAGAGGCTGCAGCGCCCCCAGCGATGGCTGAGGAATCTGCAGTGCCCCCAGAGGTGGCCGAAGAGGCTGCAACACCCCCAGAGGTGGCCGAAGAGGCTGCAGCACCTCGGTCTCGTAAATGGAGGGATAGGAGGAAGAATGGGTCTGCCGCACCACCCCTAGAGGTGGCTGAAGAAGCTGTAGCACCCCTAGAGGCGGCCGATGAGGCTGCAGCTCCCCCAGCGGTGCCTGATGAGGTTGCAGTGCCCGCAGTGGTAGCGGAAGAGGCTGCTGCGCCCCCAGAGGTGGCTGACGAAATTGCAGTGCCCCGCTCTCGGAAACGGAGGAGGAGGAAAAGGGCTTCCCCCATCCCACATGGCCTGGAGGCCGTCCCAGACCCGCCCAAGCTCCTTGCCCTGCCTGCCAGCTCCGCCCAAGCTGCTTGCCCTGCCGGCTCCGCCCAAGCTCCTTGCCCTGATGCCGGCTCCCGCCTTGATACGGGTTCCACCCTTCCTGCCTGCCAAGCTCCCTCCGGCGCCGCCCTGGGGGCATAATTGGGTTCCTGTTAAGCCGGAGCATCCCTGGTACGTCCCTCCAGCTCCGCCCTGGTGGCCTACTGGGGTCCTGGTTAAGCCGGAGCCTCCGTGGTCTGTTCCACCGGTCCCGTCCTGGCTCCCCGAGATTCCTGGGCTGCCTGAGCCTCCCTGGCTCAACCCTCCCGCCCCTCCCTGGTTCCTGTAATTACTTTCTGGGCTGTACCGCTGGCACTGGCTTGGCTCCCCTCCCTCCCTCCCCTCCTTGTCTCTGTGTTTAGATTTTTCCTGTCTTGTGTTGTCTGTGGTGTATCGGTCTTGTTGTCATGTTTGTTCTGGTCGTGTGCTGTCATGGTCCTGTCTTGTTTTTGGTGTTCCTCGTTAGGGACGCCAGGTGGCGTCCCTTTTGAGGGGGGCTAGTGTCAAGGTTCTGTCACTTCGGTCTAGTGTAATTAATGGTTTCGTGTCTTGCCAAGATCCTGCCTTGCCCAGTCTTGCCAGCCTGTTTTTCCCCCACGGGGTAGTTTTTGTTGTTGGTTTTGTTTTATGTTAATAAAAAGCCCTAACCTCTGCATAATTGAGTCCTCGCTCCATCCTTCATCCCCAACCCTGACACTTTTCTGCAACACATACCTTACATAACTTACTGCACGTTTTGCGGCAGTTTCAAAGTGAAATGTCCAGTGAGTGGCGCTAAAACACGGGTTCAATACGTGACCCTGCCATGTTTTTTATTACATTGATATCAGGGGCGTGCCACCCCAGGTGCCCCCCCTACCAGATGTTTTGCGATAGGCTTGTTTTTAGTAAATTTCTAACTGCATCTGGCAGTGACGGATCCTGGCATATGAAGGCAGCTGCCTAGGGCCGCTTTCTTCTCATCTTTATACTTAATTTTAGGCGGTTTCTATAGTGTGCTCTTAATGACAATGTCGAGAGCGCATAATGTTACGTGATCCATGTAATGCGCGAGGACGAATCTCTCGACTCACAAGCGGATTTCCTTTACTCACACAAAACTGGACGTGTGCTTTGAAATATACAGGGTTCCAGACTGCGACCAAATAGTTGCATTTTACGACCATTTTTCCTGCTGTTGCGACTAATTTTTTTTAGAGGTCGCACTGCTGCGACTGCAAAATTTTAATATAATTATATTTAAAATTAATGCACAGGCGATTTCGCTTATGGCACATCCAGTCAGTCTCTGTTTTTATGAGAAACATCAAACGGCAAACGAAACTGAAAGCATAACAAAATCGCACTACTCGTTTGAACTGCACAGCGCATGAGTGTAGTAGAGCCTGGTTTATACTCGCCGCGTCAGCACGAGCGCAAAGGTGCACGCAGCAAAAGTGATGCGAATATTGAAGAAACGATGGAAGGTTTTCAAGCTAAAGTAAAGTAAAAGACCGCTTCTTAAACCAGAGAAGGTGAACATGTTAGTATTCTTGTGGGGAAAAAAACATGCAAGCACTGTCACCGACAACAAGTTTAGTTTTACTTTTCTTTTTGTTTTCATTTTGAAAAGCTTGTTATCTTCCCTGTTTACCTCACGTTACGCTATGGAGACTCTCTTGTATTTTATTTTATTTTATTTTATTCCTCAGTGAAACGTAGGCTACTGTAATTTATTAGTCGGTATATAATACAGCATGTGGTGTATGCCATGCCTCATCTTATTCGTTTTTGTTAATAAACGTTTTGTAAGCTAGTTTGTCATTGTATCTTACTGTTTTATTGTTGTTGTGCTTTTTAATTAAGAATAACAATGAATCCATATTTTGTTTTAGTCTTAAAAAGTGAGGTGTGTAGATATTTTCTTGTAAAACGTGACAACAAGATCGCAAATTTGAAAGTGAAAGCACCCCAAGCCCGGCTTATAACACAGCAAAAGAGGAACTCCCATTAAAAAATATTGCGACCAAATCATGTGCTTGTGCGACCAACTAAGAAAGTTAGTCGCAAAAGAGCGACCAGTGGGAAGAATGAGTCTGGAGCCCTGATATACATTGTTCTTTTATGAATTGGCTCTGCTCTCACTCAAATAACGTTGTCTTCGCAACACTGAAGACCAGAAGAGCTTTTTTTCTAATTCAGGTGAGGAGTAGGCTTATCTCACTAAATGGAAGCAAGCTGATTATAGTCAGCTTTCTCTAGTTATTTATTTTATTAATAGCCTACTTATTTTAGTTAAGTGCTTAAATTGTAAATATGCATTTATTCAATTATTTTATTTAGTGCATTTGTATTTTGTTGTTTTTGTATATAGTTTTGCAATAAAAGCGTATCAACCAGGTTCCAGAAATAATCACTGAGGGTGCTTCTGAAATTAGTGAGGATGCTCTAGTCTTAATGCACATTTTCACATATTTTGTCCTGTCTATTGCTATGGTTATCACTGTCAATCACTGCTACTTCGAGAGTGAATGCTGCATAAATATGCAGACGTCATTCCCGAAACTTTGCAACGTGTGTGTGGCCGAAAAACAAAGTTCTACATTTTAAATGGATTATAGACTAGAAAGCTTGCAAAGAGTGCTCATAACCACTAAAAAGCTGTCACTCTTTGTTTAGTGAGTGTATACACGATGTATTATAACATACAGCGAAACTGTGGACCTGTAAATCATGCGTTGTGAAAATTAATAAAAGGTGTCGGAGTTTACTGCCTCCAGTGTTCATTTCAACTGGAAACTGCAGTGATTCGTACATATAGGTATGTTTTTTCAGTTTTGCAGAAAAGTACCTAGAGGTACGTATTTCCAATTAGGCTGGCTAAGAAAAAGTCGTTATTACGAGAAATCATGCTACAATTTTGCTTAGTCACACTTAGAAAAAATTGTCAGAATTGCAAGAAATTTTATAATTATGAGATATAAAATTTAACATTAAGAAAAATAGTCACAATTGTGAGAATTATTGTTACAATATTAAGATATAAAAATCACATTTTGAGAAAAGTCACAACTGTGTGAAACAATGTTATACTTGTGATATATAAAAACGATGCTTTTTCAAAAAATAGTCGCAATTGCAAGAATTATTAATATAATTTTAAGGTATAAAATCACTTTGAGAAAAGTCACAACTGTGAGAAATAATGTTAAACTTGTGGTATATAAAAACCACACTTTTGAGAAAAATAGTTGCAATTGCAAGATTTAAAGACAAAAATAAATAAATAAATAAAGCCATAACTGTGAGATAAAGTCGCAAACACAAGAATACATCAAAATTACTTTTGTCCTAAGCGGAACTTTTTTCTTTTTTTTTACGGGAAATGCAATAATACAATATGTTAATTTGAAAAGTAACTCCAACAATGGATTTCATTACAAATTTTTCTTTTATAATTGCAAATATGCAGATCAGTAGGGTGTTAAAATAGCAAGACCTCTATCTGCTAAAAATAAATTACAATAATCTAAAGTCCCGGAGGCTTTAAAATGCTATGATATGAGTCATATTCAAAGTCTAATGCTGTTAAAACAATTAAAGCAGCGCCTGAATTAAAATTATGGGAAGTCATTTCCATGTCACTGATTTCATTAGCCATCAAATTCCTGAATAAAGTCCATATGTGTGCTTTCATTATGTGATTTGATTACACTAACAAATGCGCTCTCACACACACACACACACACACGCACACACAGAGTTCAGGCATAGCTAATTTAAACGAGCTAATAACTGACAGTCTTTGATCAACGGCACAAGTTCCAAGTTAGCGAACAGGTCACTGTGTAAGACTGTCATTGGGAATTGTCAGCAGGTCACTTTGCAGTATGTCGGAGTGTCTTGGGGACTGTCAGCAGTCGGTTGATCAGAACGGGCCATCCCTTCACCCCTAGCTGAGCCAGATGCTCTGCGTCAGTCTATAGGGATCAAGCTGCAGATGTCTCGCCTCCATATTCATCAGGAGACGAGGGTTTGGTGAGCACCGTGCCACCCAGTGGAAGTGGCCCACAGCTGGGTCAGCATGTCCCAGCGTGTCCCTCAAGATCTTCCTTCAGTCTGAGACATCTATCTCTGCTGCTGACAGTCACACCTGTCAGCACTAATGCAAGAGCGGGTATGAGTACCGCTTCAAGACAGGAACCACCAAGTGCTTTTGCTAGATGCTTCATAAATGTGCTTTATGTGATCTGTGTCACTGCACAAGGATGTTTAAGCGTCTGTGTGTCTGTTTACACCTGATTTATCTAATAAAAGCAAAAAGACGATAAATTCATTTAACTTTTTGAAAAAAAAAAAAGTTTAGATGCTTCAGGTGCCTGCAAAACAAAAAAAGTACTTTAAAAATGAATGAATAAATAAATAAATAAATAAATAAATACATTTTGGTATTATTTTTATTACATTAAAATAATGCTTTTCACATGCTACAAGTGGCATGAAGACAATAACTAAAAATCATAGTAAAATAAATAAAATGAATAAATAAATCATATTTAGATGCTCCGGGTCTCTAAAACAAAATACATTTAAATAAAAAAAAATAAAAAAATCACACACACACACACACAAAATATATGTACAGGTGCATCTCAATAAATTAGAATGTCGTGGAATTTTGAAGGCTCAGGAAACCGTTGCAGGTGTTTTGAGTTGATTAGCTGATTGGCATGTCACCATATTCTAATTTGTTGAGATAGTGAATTGGTGGGTTTTTGTTAAATGTGAGCCAAAATCATCGCAATTAAAAGAACCAAAGACTTAAACTACTTCAGTCTGTGTGCATTGGATTTATTTAATACACGAGTTTCACAATTTGAGTTGAATTACTGAAATAAATGAACTTTTCCACGACATTCTAATTTATTGAGATGCACCTGTATATATACATTTTTTGTATGATTTAAGTATTTCATTTAATAAATTGTGTTCAGATGATCTGAGTGCCTTAAAAACAACAAATACTAATAACAGAAAAATAAATAAATAAAATTAATAAATATTACTTTGTATTGATTTAAATATATATATTTTTTAAATCACTTGTTTTTCATTTTTGGATCCTCAGAGTCAAACAAACAAACAAATAAACAAACAAAAAATAAATCAATATTTTAATATTTTATTCATACTATTTAACATACATTTTTATTTATTGTCTTTTTGTCTCACAAAAGAAAATGTTTCCGTAGAGATATTATGAAAGTGATATTATGAAAACTGTTTTTTTTTTTAAATAACGTACACTGACAAATCAAACAATAAGACAAGGGTATAAGTAAAAAGGCTACATTTTGATTTCATGCTGCCTTTGAAGCAACTATGCTCTCCTAGCTCTTTTAACTTTTTGTCTCCTGGCATAACATATGCTTCAGGTAGTGATTCAAGCACTGTCATCCCATCTAACGGTGTCCTCCCCACATACATCCACCCACCCACACTGAAGCTCCTCAACGCCTCCTCTGACAGGAGGTGTCAAAGCTCAGATGCTCCGAGCGCCTTGAAGACCTGCCAGACTGTACGAGCACACACACACACACACACACACACACACACACACTGATTCACTGCTGAATACAAACCCAAAGCAGCATCAGATGCTCAGTTCACAGGTGTGCCGACACACAAGAGCATAAATCTGACTCATTGCGAGTTTTAGTGTGAGACTTACGCAGCTGGTGCAGATGTTTCCAGGCTCTGGAAGTGGGGCAGGCTGTGATCGTGACTAAGGAGCAGGAGTTTCCCGCCAGCGTGTCGCAGAGGTTTTGTTGCCTGAAGAAAACTTTCTGTGGGTCTACAGACTTCTCCAATATTTTCAAATGGGTCTAGAGAACAATTGTAAATACATTTGCTTTAGTCTTTAGCCATTATGACTAGTGATGCACAAGAATTTTGGTAACCAATTTTTTTATTTTTTATTATTGTTTTGGAAGGCTGAAATCATTGACCAAAATGGTGATGTTTTGTTAGTGATGCTTAATTAACGTGAATAAGCTACAACAGGTAAACAAATATGTCAGCTGTGTGGACGCTATGGCTGATTTGACAATATTAATTTCTTCATTTTAATCACTCTTCATTTTGATGAACCAAGATATTTTAGTTTCTTTTCAGTTGATGTGGGAACAAAACTTTCACGAAACATAAACATCACGATCCGATAATTGCAAATTGCTTTGTTACTTTTGATATGAAACAGTCTCAGCTTTTAAATTCTGTTAATTTTATAACAAAATTCACACATAATAATGTGATTTTGATGATCTTCAATGACATTTCTCTGTAGCACCTGAGTTTAAGTGCACATGAACTGATCATCTCTTCCTCTTTACTACTAGTTACAGCACAATAAACATTAATTAAAACCATAATGTATGTTAAAAGAAACAGCACTTACTGATATGTATCATTACTCATATAATGGCTTATATTTACCTCAGCAGGAAAACTGTGATAAATACACACACTATATTCCATATTATTATATTTTTATTTTACTTGACCTATATTATATTTTAATTAACCTGCTGCCTTCATAATTTGCAATAAATATATGCTCTATATTACATATTTATGATATTTTTACTTAACCTGTTGTCTTCATTATTGTTTAATGTATGTTTGTATATATGTGTCATGAAAACAAGTCTTTATTATTGAAATGTTTACTTTTTAAAGAAACACAATTTACATTATTAAAGAAAAGGTTATATAAAAACTGCCTTATGTGCAATTTAAATGGTTATATACAACTCCGTTTTTATTTGAGTGTTGATTATTAATTAACTTATAAAATAAACTTTATTTTCAGTTTTGGTTTTCAGTTAAATAAACATGATTTTGGCATTGCACCATTATTATTGCTTCTAAAATAAAAATCACAAAGGTATGTGATGAATTGTTTTAGCAAATTTGACTCATTTTATACATTGTGTACAGATTCAACTTTTCCCCGTGGTCTAGCAAATAAAAATCGCAATAAATTTCAATATCAAATCACAATATTTGTAGAATCATAATTCTTAAAAATCACAATACATATTGAGTCAGCTCCTGAATATCTTGATATTGATTTTGGAGATAAGTGGGACATCCCGGCCCTAATATTCATACAAAGTGGCTCGTGTCAAGCACCTGAAGGGTGGTGTAGGTATAAGGGTAGTGGTAGGCCAAGTAGCACACGTCATCTTCGTGATGAAAGGTCACCGTGAATGTCAGTGTGTAGAAAGAACTTTTTTGACCTCTTCTAGCGCAGAAATTATTTCTGTGGAAGTCAAAACCACAATTAGATTCTATAGGCCTATGTGCAACATCTTGAATAAAGAATAGAATGCACAGAGAAAAAGTGCAGTACAGCAAGGCAGATTGAAGAATGTAAGAGTAAATGTGAAGAGCTGAAGTGAAAAAGGAAGTGAAGTACCTGTAATAGCAGATTTCAGAGCCTGTTCGCACCCAGTGTGTTCTGCCCTCCAGCGCCTCCCTAACAGAATACAGCACAGGCTGCATGCCTGAAATATCCCACAATCATACAGTTATAAACCACGTCAAACATTCAGTCATTTAAAGGTCATTCCGTAATTGCTAAACATTCAGGTTGTTAGCTTTTGCACAATATCAATCACCAACACCAAAGAGTTTTTAATGTGGCAATGCCAATTGCAAAAAAGTTTAAAAGTTTAGAGTCAGTAAGGATGCATTAAATTGTTCAAAGGGGACAATAAAGATGTGCAATACATTGCAAAACATTTCTATTTCAAATAAACACTTTAAAACTAATAAGAAATGTTTCTTGAGCAGCAAATCAGTATATTAGAATGATTTCTGAAGCATCATGTGACACTAAAAACTGGAGTAATTATGCTGAAAATTATGCTTTGCCATCAATGCTGAATAAATTCCATTTTAATATACATTAAAATACAAAATATTTATTTGAAATCGTAATAAAAATTCACAATTTTACTGTTTTTCCTGTATTTTTGGCCAAATAAATGCAGCCTTGGCGAGCATATGAGAGCATATCTTTCAAAAACATTAACAAATCTTACCAACTCCAAAACTAACATTCTCTATATTATATTCAAATTATTTTGAAGCAAGCAATTGACAATACTGGTTAAAAAAAATGACCCTGTCTGTGAAATCCAGGCTCAAAAACTAATTATGATATAATAAGCATCAACATTTGATTTCAACTATTAATTTCACTATGATTTCAAATCTTTGACATGGCTTTACTCAGTGAATATTAAAGATATCAAGGTTACATTTTCACAGAATGTTCTTTACCGAATGAAGGATGATTTTATTTAGAAAACAGTAAATCACAAAAACAAAAAAAGACTTTAGCTGGGTTTTTACAGCCAGGATCAAAAATATCCTCAAATCAATATCAATCTATAAAAAGCAATCTTGATACAGGACATTTAGATTTCACTCATTTTATGCAAAGTAATTAAGTTCAATTCAAAATAGTTCAACAATATTGTATGATGAAAGTTAAAATCACCTGAACAGCTTACATTCATTTAAATAAATAACTATTTTCATCTAAAATGACTAAATCTTCTGTTTTCAATGAAATGTTTGGACCTTCCTTTGTTAAAACCAATGTGCTGAACACTGCATTTCTCCAAAACATTGACTCCTAGAGGAAGAAAGGTGCCCTGAAATGCATTCCCTTCAAAGTAGATGTTTGTTGGGACTAAGTTTTACTCAAACTCAAATAAGGTCAACAGTAAAGGACATCTCATTTAATATAGAGACATAAAACACTGACTTCAGGGCAGCACGAGTCTCTTATAATGCCCAGCTGCACACCAAAATGAGGAAAAGGCAGTCAAGGGCCATTGAAAACACTTTATCGGGGGAGGAACTCAGAAATGCCGAAGCACTGTATTTTTCTGGGATATGCGGCTGGTGTCAGATTTAAGAGCTGCTCGGGCCCACCGCTGTGTCTGAGAGCAATGTGAGGCTAAGATATGATTTAGCTGCTACCACTGTGGCATCTTCTTAAGCTGGCTGTGCTGGTGCCGGTGGGGAAATGTATTTCTTTTGAGAGAAGATGGTTGTGTCAAAATCAATGCCATCTAGAACAACTGAAGAACATACATCTTCGATCTTGGTAGGTGGCACTAAAAATAGATATTATAACCCTCATGCAACAAACACATTATTTACACAAGTAGAACATGCTCCTGGATCAATCTGGGGTGATTTGAGGTGAAGTATAGTAACTCTGGTGCCTGTAACGATATGTGCTGATCCAAGAAAAGGATGTCCTACTTGTGTAAATCACATGGCTTTATAGGAAGTTGCTACTGTATGGCTTACCATAGTTATACTGGCTGTTTCCTTTCTCACAATTGATGATGTTGAAACGATAGGGCACGCCGGCCACCATGCCACTGACTTCAAAATAGAACCATTGACAGTGTGCAGAGGAGTTGACATCAGCATTGAGAATCAAATCATATTCATGACTAAGAGAGAGTGCAAAAGAGAGACAGACAGGAGAAAATCAGACAAAGTGGGCATAAGAGAGAACAGGAGAGAAGTAATGAGAGAGAGAGAGAGAGAGAGAGACTGAGAAACGTGTTACGTAAATGACAGAGAGAAATATCTCACGCCATCCCTATCTGTTGTTATGCTGCCACATTTCATTTGGAAAAATATAACGTCGGCTCTTTTATTTAAGCGCATCGGAACTGCTCTGTAGACAGCATCTTTGATTTGATCTTGCATGCATTGACGAGACAAGCTTGCTGAAAGAGTAGAAACATAAGAACGAGAGAGAGAGTGTGATTGCGAATGCACTACAAATGAGGCCCAAGGGCACTCGGCGAGCTGTCTGCAGTATATGTTTGCGTGTGTGTGTGCTTGTGTACGTGTGCTGTATTGTAATGCAAGAGTCTCACCTGTGGACCTGAATGGCTTTTCGCAGGTTCCCACTCTCAAATTTGGAGAAGAAGTGAAGGGAACTGGGACACATATCGAGGGAACACTGTGGACTGTGGAAAGAAAGAAAAGAAAAGAAAAGAAAAGAAAAGAAAAGAAAAGACGGAGGAAGAAAAGGAGAAACATAGGAATGGAAGGAAAATAAAGGAAACAAAAAGAAAGACAGGAAGGAAGAATATAATGAATATACAAAGGCAAAAGGCACAAAAAAAAAGAAATACAGGAAGAAATACAAGCAGAAGGAAGGAAGGAAAAGAGAAAGACAGGAACCAAAGTAAACATAGGAAGTAAGGAAATAAAATATGAATAATAATAAAATAATAAAATAAAATAAAAAATGAAAGGATAGAAGGAAGAAGGAATGAAATAAAGAAGGATGGAAAAGAAAAGACAGGAAGAAAAACAACAGAAGGAAGGAACAAAGGAAAAGGAAAGAAAGAAAGGGAGGGAGGGAGGAAGGAAAGGAGGAAGGGGAAAAACAGGAAGAGAGCAAAAAAAGGAAGAAAGCAAAACAGGAAGGAAAAGGGAAAGACAAAAACCAAAGTGAACATAGGAAGTAAGGCAAGAATGAAAGGATAGAAGTAAGGAAGGAATGAAGGAAGGAAGGAAGGAAAAGAGAAAGACAGGAACCAAAGCAAACATAGGAAGTAAGGAAATAAAATAAAAAATTAAAGGATAGAAGGAAGGAGGAAGGAAATAAAGAAGGATGGAAAAGAAAAGGCAGGAAGAAAGAAAACAGAAGGAATGAACGAACGAACGAAGGAAAAGGAAAGAAAGAAAGCCATGAAGAAAGCCAAAAAACAAGAAAGCAAAAACGGAAGGAAAAGGGAAAGACAGAAACCAAATTTGAACATAGGAAGTAAAGAAAAAATGAAAGGATAGAAGAAAGGAAGGAAGGAACGAAAAGGAAAGATAAGAAAAAAGCAAAAAAAAAAACAGCAAAAAAAGAAGGAAAAGAGAAAAACAAGAACCAAAATGAACATTGAAAGAAAGAAAGAAAGAAAGAAAGAAAGAAAGAAAGAAAGAAATGAGAAGGAAAGGGAAAATGAAGGGGGGGGAGACAGGAAAGAAACAAGAAGCAAGGAAGGAAGAGAAAGGACAAATGAGATTGACTGGAGAAGACTAATAGACAGAAAGCAGAGAAGAACAGAAGAGAGAGATACACATTTTTGGACAGCTGTGCTGATTGAGCATGTTCCACTCCACCATACTGTCACATTAGCTTAACAAACAAGTGAATTATCTCCATACTTGTCCTACATATTGATTCACACTACTAACCACCATTCTGGCTAAATCATTCATTCTGCACAGTTTGCATCAATAAATTCCAGACACACTGCAAATGACACAGAAGATGAGTGCAGAACACTGTCCACATGATGGAGGCGCACAGTTCAGTATCGCAAACCTACTGCAACCCACAAACTACATGACGGTAAACAGCAGCTACGGACGACAAGCTGTCCATCAGCATCTGGGCAGGCAGAGAGACACTGTCCATTCAAGGGTTTATCACCCCTGACAGAGGCAGTCACATCAAACCAAGCTTGACTGGATAAACACACACAAGCTGAGGAACTGTATGATCAAAACCAGTCGCAAATAAGATTGTTCCTAGAAAGGCATTTTTACCTCAATTACCCTTGTTACGGTTTTATTGTAATTGCTGCAATTTTAGAGCTTTTAAAAAGAGCTTGAAGTCTGCACTGAAGATCTTTCACGTTCTGGCTGTGACTGTCGTATATTCACATGTGAAAGATCCATTAAGATCTATCAGAGGCACTTGATGGACTTAATTTATCATTGTAGCATCTAGATGGTTGCCATGCCACTGCTGTGAGGATCTAATGAAAATGCTTTATCAGAAAAAAAAAACAAATAGCAGCATGTTACCTGTGATCATCCATGTCAAAAATAACCTTGTTGATGATGTCCTCTGGACAGATGAGACGCTGGACGTCTTCAAAAACTTTCTTTCTGGAACATTGAAAAATAAATAAATAAATAAACTATCAATGAACCACAGCTTTGGTTTCCAAATGTAGAACTCAATTTATACATTAAAACATTTTTTAAAAATATATACAGTGGGTACGGAAAGTATTCAAACCCCCTTCAATTTTTCACTCTTTGTTATATTGCAGCCATTTGCTAAAATCATTTAAGTTAATTTTTTTTCCTCATTAATGTACACACAGCACCCCATATTGACAGAAAAACACAGAATCGTTGACATTTTTGCAGATTTATTACAAAAGAAAAACTGAAATATCACATGGTCCTAAGTATTCAGACCCTTTGCTCAGTATTTAGTAGAAGCACCCTTTTGATCTAATACAGCCATGAGTCTTTTTGGGAAAGATGCAACAAGTTTTTCACACCTGGATTTGGGGATCCTCTGCCATTCCTCCTTGCAGATCCTCTCCAGTTCTGTCAGGTTGGATGGTAAACGTTGGTGGACAGCCATTTTTAGGTCTCTCCAGAGATGCTCAATTGGGTTTAAGGCAGGGCTCTGGCTGGGCCATTCAAGAACAGTCACAGAGTTGTTGTGAAGCCACTCCTTCGTTATTTTAGCTGTGTGCTTAGGGTCATTATAACAAATATAACAAAGAGTGAAAAATTTAAGGGGGTCTGAATACTTTCCGTACCCACTGTATATATATATTTTTATATATTTTTTTATAAATATTTATATTTTAATATATTTTAAAAAATCTGTGTATATGCAGTCAGAACTCTGGGTTCGGAGTGACATGAGGGTGAGTAATTAATTAATTTTTATTTTGGGTGAACTGTCCCTTTAATAAATGAGGAAACTAGATTAGGTAAAATAAACCACATGTATGAGTCATAAATTAAAGAAGAAAATTGGTCCATATGTCGGTCCATACTGTATATCCTTGCATGCTATATTGCAATATTATCATGTTATACCGTTTATCTTGTTAGATTTGTGAAGGAATCATTGTTTTGATTCAAATCTTTTCAATTGATTCAACTCACAAGACCGGCCTCAACAATTCATTCATGAATCCAGTTCATTGTACAACGATTCCACAATTCAGTGACTCTCCCATGCAATTACAATGGTTAACGATGTTGTAATGATTATCGGTGTCGAAAGTCGTAATAACGACTTCAATTTTCACACAACAGCCTCATTCTTCATTCACACTTATTATACCAACATTGGGTCTCATTCACAAATTGCGTAGATTATTCGTATTTATACGCACATTCGAACTTCTCATGAAAACGTTTTGCCTAATTCACAACACGTGCATACGCACATGAATTTGTTCTTAAATGTGCCTAATATTAGTGAATTCGGAGCATTCTAAATGAGTTGCCACGTGCACGAGGTTAGTCATTTGCATAAAACACGCCCAGACCATCTCCATATAAGGGCTTTCTGCACATGCTTTCCTTTACAGCCTTTCGTCACTCTTGTCAAAGATGCTCCACACAACCCCATATGACGCACTCTGTCTTCAGACGCGCTCTTGCCAGATCGTTGAGCAATGCCAAGTGCGCAGTCCTCAAAATCAATTCACACACAATAAAACATATTTTATACAGAACCAGTTCACAGAGGTCTCATTGGCCGGCTATACATGCGCTGTTATTCAGAGAAACCTATAAAGCGCTATAGTCTAACGCAGCTTTTCTTATCTTTCACTGTATATGATTAAATCATTTTAGGATGAAATATATATTTATTGTAATTGTGTATAATGTATAACTATCATCCTAAGATAATAGGTTCTGTGTAATAAAATTAAATGACCCAGGGGAAAGGTATTGAAAATGCTTAATGAAATGTATTTAATACTTCGTACAAAAGCCTTTGTTGGTAATGACAGCTTCAAGATGCCTCCTGTATGGAGAAACTAGTCGTATGCATTGCTCAGGTGTGATTTTGGCCCATTTTTCCACACAAACAGTCTTCAAATCTTGAAGGTTCCATGGGCCTCTTCTATGATCTCTAATCTTTAGTGCTTTCCATAGATTTTCTATTGGATTCAAGTCAGGTGATTGGCTGGGCCGTTCTAGCAGCTTTACTTTCTTTCTCTGAAACCAAATGAGAGTTTCCTTGGCTGTGTGTTTGGGATCACTGTCTCGTTGGAATGTCCACCCTCATTTCATCTTCATCATCCTGGTAGATGGCAGCAGATTTTTATCAAGAATGTCTCGGTACATTTTTCCATTCATCCTTCCTTCAATTATATGAATTTTGCCAGTGCTACACCATGATGTTTTTGGGGTGATGTGCAGTGCCATTTGACCTCCAAAAATGGTGTGTATTATGGCATCCAAAGAGTACAATTTTTGTCTCATTGGACCAGACTATATTCTCCCAGTATTTCACAGGCTTGTCTAAATGTGGCGCAGCAAACTTTAAACGGTTGAGTGCATTACTTACTTATTGAACTTATTTTATTTGCTCTTTGCTTTTACCCATCATGAAATGTTTCTTGTGTGACACGCTGGTCATGAGACACACCTTATTATAGGCCATCATTTGGGACTAAACCAACTAATATTAATTTCCACTGACTAGGGGCAGGACTGCTTTCTAATTACTGATAGATTTCTGCTGGTGTCTTGGCTTTCCATGCCTTTTTGCACCTCCCTTTCTTCATGTGTTCAATACTTTTTTCCCTGTGTCATTCTACTTTATTACACAGAACTTAATTTCTTAAATTATTTGTGTTTCTTTCTGTGTATGTATGGATTACTTGGATTGTTACCGACATCTGGTGAAAATTTCATGTCAACAGCACCTTTAGAAATATATTTACTGAGAAAAATGGAGATGTGTTCAATACTTATTTTACTTATTATATATATATAGCTTATATATATAGATTATTAAAACCGGCCAGAGTGTGATTTTTGCGCACGTGTGCTTTGAGCGGTTCCTATATTTTTTCTTAAATTTAGAATAAAGTACGAAAGTTTTAGTGAATCATGATTTGTTCGTGAAAACCTTTGTACACAGATTTCACACACAAATTTGTGCGTACGCATGCTTAATGAATGAGACCCAGTGTTCTTGAAACAATTCTCATCTCAGAATCAGAATGAGCTTTATTGCCAGGTATGTTTACACGTCTTTCAGCCAGGTTTCCGTGAAACACAGAGCAGCAGAGTTTGAAAAATCCTTATTTGTCCGGGAGAGCAGAAGGAGTTCGTCCGTTTTGTTGGGTAGAGAGCGGAGATTTGCCAGATGGATGCTTGGCAACGGCGTCCTGAATCCGCGCTGTCTGAGCTTGACGAGCGCGCCGGCTCGCTTCCCCCGTCTGCGCGTCCTGAAGCGTTTGATCAGCGCCGCAGCTCCCCCGACAACAATGTCCAGCAAAACATCAGAATAATCAAAAACCGGTGAAATATCGGGTGGTGTGTACTTCCGAATGTCCAGCAATTCGTCTCTGGTGAAACTGATTGCAGGGATATAACTAAAGACAGGACAAACTAACAAAAACATAAAAACAACTGCGGAGCACGCGACGGAGGCAGCCATCAGCGTCGGCACCATCTTACATCCATCCATCCTTACATCCATCTCTGGGTGAACTATCCTTTTAAAGTTTAATTATAGTAGCAAGCTTTATTAGCTTTATTGTTTGTGACAGTGCTGTATATTTGTCTCACCTGCAGAGGGAGCTCTTTTCGCAAAACACTGAGTGCACAGCACATTTTATACATATATGGTGGTAGCTCACAGTTTTTTTTAACCACTTCGTTATTTTGATTTGATTTTTCGTTTTTTCTTTTTTTTGGAAATATGAACTGAATTTAGAAATGCTTTTGAAACCAAACTTTTGCGTTTAATAAATTAAATTAAATATTGAAATGAAGTTTGGAGTGGAGTGGAGTGCATGCAAAATAACCGCTGTTCCCCAAATCCAGAGCCTAATACAAGAGGCCGACACACAAAGGTTGTGACAGTCGTATCATTATATATTACTTTAACAAATGAGTAACGAGCAACACTATCAGCTATATTACACGTATTAAGCAGTCTGGCGAAATAATATGCAGACGTCTACCAAAAGCACTAATAATGGTGGGTCGTTCTCAACTCTGTTTGGATGATGCCATTTCCAATCAAACCTATGTTGCCTCATCTTTTTTGCCCTGTATGATGCTAATCGGCTAATTTTCTTGTTTGTTTGTGTGCATTATTTCTTTTTTTGCAAATAAACAATAATAATAAGGCCTTTCTCCCGATGCGAATAAGCACAATACAAAATGCGGCGGGGGGAAAAACAATCTGCGTGGACGCTCCAATCCCAAGAGCAAATTTCAGATGATAATGGGGCTGAATGAATGAGCAAAAACAAAGTTAACAGTCCACCGTGGCTGGCAATAAACCGAGAGCGCTCTCATCAGAATGTTTACTTCATAGGAAGAACTATAAAACAATAATACATAAACAAGCATTCTGTCTTTCATTAATGTTAAATTCTGAGCATAGAACATCACAAAGGGTAGAAAAGGCATTATGATGAACCATTTTCCTGCAAATATTATCAAAATGATGTGTCAGGCATATGTTTTAAATGCGTTTTTTTTTTTTTTAAATGATCATCTTAGGACGTCAAATGCAAATGTTTCAGACTTATCTAAAGTTAATGTGTGAGTAGGAAGCAATATGTGGAATTAACTGTCACTTTTTTCAAAATGTCACTGGCTGTCTGACACTTTCTTTTTAAAACTCAAAAAACGACAATTTTTAAGTTAAAATAACACCAATAGAGCCCATAGAAACTTATCTTACCCTTGAGGAAACACAATAAACTACAGAATTGACTGAAATAAATGTCTATTTCCTTTCATCTCTCCCTTCCACATTGAAGAAAGTTTCGGCAAAAACAAGTTTTCTGAAGGGGGCTACCATAATTAGATATAGATTTAAGGGCTTTTCCTCAGTAGAAAAGAGTCTTTGGGTGTAGAGCAAAGCAACTAGCAAAACCAGAACGACTCACTTAAGGCAAGAGACTCAAGTTTAACTCGAAAAGGAATATTTTAATGGATTTAATTTGTACTTGGAGTGAGTTTAATGACTCAGTGCCGACGATATTTACAATCAAGTTGGATGGAGAATAGGCCTTAAATTGCATCCACATGATCTGATTTAGAGGCAAATCAGCTTATAAATGAAGTCTAATATTTGCATCATTTCTTTTTGGCAATCTCAGCATGCAAACATAACACAAGCAGCTAAAAGGTTGGAAACTGCTGGAATATGGAACACAGAATTTGTGTAAAAACCCAAGACAAAAACTAAAGCACAAATTAAGCCATTTTTGGGGAGGTATTGAAAGCGTCTTTTTGAAATCAAACAGTTTTCTGTTGTTTTTCTTGTTGCAGTCTCTAATGGCACAGTTTTTATGAGCAACAAAACACTAGAGTAATTCTACCCAGATATGTCTCAAAGCAAATGTCTTCTTAAATCTTTTAATATTGAATATCTCCGTCACAGGTAAACGGAGAGCTCCTTGATGTTTAATCACAATTGTTATTGCAATACAGACTCATAGCTGTTTAGAAGAAGAATGCTGTGCAACATTTATGCATTTGATAAATTAAATGCAACCGTGCAATAGAAAACACTTTGCATATATGTTTGTTATCTGTGACATGGCATAAATCAGGGATGAATTGTTCTAATATTCTAGCGCAATTTTATCTGCGGTAACATACTTTTTTTAACTTGGTAACAGATACAATGTTAATTTTCAATGGTCATTGAAAAATTATTCCTTGAGCAGAACAAAATTGAAATGAAAGACATGATTTCTCACCTCTGCACATGTGGTGGTCTTTTAGCCATGGGCTCATGCTCTTGTGGGGGCAGGTGTCCCCAGAAGTCAGGGAAGGCTAGGATGGAGTATCCAGCTATAGACTTTGTATTGGCTGCAGTGGCGGCATAGAGGCGTGGATCATGGTTGGGAATGCAGATCCCGTACTTCTCCAGAAGCCTGTCCACCATACTAGAGTGGCCTTCTTGGCCTTTCCTAGAGCAATTGAGGTAATGCTTATGGAAGTCACTCGTCTGGAGGTGGTTTTCATCTCGGTGGGAGGGCAGCTCGGAGCATCTCTGGTCACTCGGTGTCTCGTCATTCAAGTCTCCCTCCAGAGCGCTGTCATCGTCCGAGCTTTCATCGAGCTCAGAGCTGGAGTCCAAATCCTAGAAGACATGATTGTTAGAGAGAAGCTGCAAAGCTAATGTTGATTTTCAGGGGGAAAAAATTCAAAGGCATCCACAGATATCAGCTCTCTATACTTTCGGCCACATCAGCAACTCTCAAATCAAAGGTGTAGGAGAAAAACTGCAAAAAAGGAGACAAAGATTACAGTAAACATCACCCACAAGATATCCTGTTTTCCCTCTGGCACCGTCAACCGCTCAGTGCGGCACTGCAGAATAACAACCCGAAATAAACTGTGAAGGAAATTAAAGCATTTTTTAGAGACTATTGAGGGAGAAAAGCCAAAAAAGGATAAGGAATTGTTTTGAGGATGCAGCCCAAAGTGGTGCACATCACTTCCAGCTTTCTATTTACTTCAAAAGGGTGATACTGACAGCAAATAGGGTCGTCCAATTACAGTCTTTGACAGGCATAAAATTAACTGTATCAAAATAGCCAAAGGCCCTGGCTGCTTTTAGAGCAACCAAATAACAATTTAAGCTCACGCCTCATGCATTTCCATAAATTTAGCGAGGAAAAAGATCAGTGGTCCAATTCCCAGGCTCTTCCCAAAGGTGAATGCAATAATGTCCAAGAAACACGACAGACATGATGTGCTGACTGGGGAAAATTCTGCACACATCGTGGCCGGTAAAAGCATCCATCATCTGCGCTCACCTCCCTACGGAAGATCTTAGTTTCTGAACGCCGTCCCGTGTTTGCTCTGATCTTCGCCGCAGTGCACATACTGTAAACTGTATACCATCAAAGTGAATTTGTTAGATACAAAACTTTAGTACTGCACCCTCTGCTATTTCATTGCATTTAAATTGGACTTTTTGCACTCCTAAAAATATGTGTAAGCACAAAGACGCCACAACTTCCATGAATACCAATAGCAGGGGATGCATTAATATAAATTAACCTTTGCTGTATAAAAACATCTCGGGTTTGAAGCTGTATATTGCATCTCAGGGGGCTCGCTTTGTCATATTCGTTTTTCAAAACCACAAATAACACAATGTAGCAGCACTGAGAAGTTTTTTTCAAAGACTTATTTTAATCATGAACTTGATACAGAAAAGTACAACAGCCCTTTTGATGAGCTCTGGGAGTGGGACTCGGGGAACGTGTGCTCGGTTGTTCCTACAAGTGGGTGAGAGGGGAAAAAGCAGAGATTCAATTCGCAAAGGGAACGAACGAATCTGTTTGAGGTCAATTCAATTACCCAATCCACCAACCATTAAAAGCTATTATATGCCTGACGTTTTTGAAATCAGCACGTAAAATAATAGATAAATTAGCGCAATTATGACACATTTGGGGAAGTTTTCCGCAGCTGTCAAACTCAATTAAAAATGGATATTACTGGCTAATAGGTTTGCAAATGCACAGTATCTGATTTGAGTTGCCACATTCACTGTGAACAATTCTGGAAAGTGCACTTAAAGTACTTAAACTACAATCAAGCTACTCTTATAAAAAGATATTTAAAAAAGTAGTTACACTGAAGCTATTGCATATAATACAATATAATAATCAGCATTCTCAATTACACTATAAATACAAATTTTGTATTATATTTTATACAACAGTTCTTTTTGGTTATCAAATCTGATTAGCCAAGAGCCTTTTCCAGGCATGCGATATTCTAGTGATAACAGCATTTCAACCATTTCACCATTTGTATTACTCCGCTTGCGGTTTTTCAAACAGCGAGTGTCATGGCAGATGCCCAAATCCATTATAATTTTTTAGAATAATACTGTTTTTGTGTCTGTCGAGAATGTACTTGTTTAGACTTCATATATGCGGTCTGTTAATAAAGCGAATGTCTATTTGAAAATTTGCTTCAACGTTTTTGTAGATGTGAGCTCCAGGGCGTCAGCAGCCGTTCAGCGCTCATGAACCCGCCGAGAGCAGCCTTAAGCCCAAAGTATACTTCATTTTTGTATGCGTACGCTAGCATATGTGTACAGTCGAATGTGTAGCCTTTCAAAGTATACTCCATTTGATATTGTGCGCGAATGCGGGCGATCGACACATGCACTCTAGAAAGCTTCATCCATGTCTAGTGTCTGCTCTGTTTTTCCCCGTTAAGTTATGACTGATACAGTAACAAATATTTTTGAACTCTTTTAAACCAAAGCTGAGCTGTCTCATACCCTCTCGCTCACAAACGCTTGTCAATGTGAGCGTCTGTTGTTGTTGCAGTCTCCGCTATTTTGTTTTTGTTGTTGTTGTTCCGTCTCTTTAGTTTTGTTTTCTACTGTGAAACAACGGCCCAGGACACTGTTGCCACCTTGTGGAAAAACCAATTACTGCAAAATAACTTCATACAAAGCATACAAAGTACGCATGGTTACAAAAATCGGGTGGTGCGCGTACAGTACGTGCATACTGTTCTGATGATGACATTTGCGTCACGTGCACTGTACGCTGTCTCTCGCGTACGTGTAAAAAGTGAAGTATACTTTGTGCTTTACCTCGGCCAGATCTTCTGGAATTTACCGCTGGCACTGCTGTCTCTATAGTGGTTAAACATGAGAATTTGTTTTGGGTAAATCTGACGGGCAGTCATTGGTCTCATTAATCTATTATTTGTTCCAGAGCAAATAGTTTTGGCTGAGGGCAAAATCTCATCACGTTATATTTCACAGTATATAACTTTAATGCTGTACATCAGAGTGCTGCCTTTGAATTGCCTAGAAATGTTTATGATGGCTGTCGTTGTGGTTCAATAATAGTAGTATTTAATAGGCAAGGCAAGTTTTTTTTTTTATATAGCACATTTCATACACAATAGTAATTCAAAGTGCTTTACATTAAAAGTAAAATAATCATTAAAAAATAATCACAACAATAAAACAAGGAATTTAAAACTTAAAATGATTTAAAAATGTATTTAAAATCAATTTAAAACAGTTAAAACTAGAAAATGATTATATATAAAATACAGTGCAATTAGTTTGGCCGTAGCAGAGTGCTCATTCAATAAATGCACAGCTAAACAGATGAGTTTTGAGTCTGGATTTAAATGTGACTAATGTTTTAGCACATCTGATCTCTTCTGGAAGCTGGTTCCAGCTGCGGGTGGCATAATAGCTAAAAGCGAATTCCCCTTGTTTTGTGTGAACCCTTGGTATTTCTAACGGACTCGATCCTAATGATCTGAGTGGTCTGTTAGGTTTATATTCAGTGAGCATATCTGCAATGTATTTAGGTCCTAGGCCATTGAGTGATTTATAAACGAGTAAAAGTACTTTAAAATCAATCCTAAATATAACTGGAAGCCAGTGTAAGGACCTGAGGACTGGTGTGATATGCTCAGATTTTCTGGTTCTAGTCAGAATTCTGGCAGCAGCATTCTGGATGAGCTGCAGCTGTCTAATGGTCTTCTTGGGAAGGCCGGTGAGGAGACCATTACAATAGTCCACCCTGCTGGTGATAAAGGCATGAACAAGTTTCTCCAAGTCTTGACTGGAAACAAAACATCTAATTCTTGCAATGTTTTTGAGATGATAGTATGCTGATTTAGTTACTGCTTTGACATGACTACTGAAACTAAGGTCTGTCTCCAGAATCACACCAAGATTCCTGACTTGATTTTTAGTTGTTAGACCCCTAGAGTCAAGGTATGCATTCACCTTGAGAACTTCATCTTTGTTTCCAAATGCAATGACTTCAGTTTTCTCCTTGTTTAACTGAAGAAAGTTCTGGCACATCCAACTTTTCATTTCATGAATAATAGTATTGAGAAACGGTGTGTATTTGTGATGGTGATTTTTAATACAGTAATACAATAACCTTTCAAATGAAGATGTATTGGAATTATTAATGGAGGCTTGGGCTCAGCTGTCAAACTGAGATTTGAATCGGTATCGGAAGGAAGTAGTTCCACACAAAAAAGGGTTTTTTAAAGACACTCCGTTGTCTCTTTATTTATTTACACACTTGTGCCATCAAACTGTGGATAAATGCAATATGACACTTGTAGCCTACTTCCAAATCACAGTGATATTTCTATCAATTGGAAACTAAATGGTCAATTATACTGTACTGTAAATACAGTAAACTGTATTTAATACCGCACAGAGGCATTGACTAAGGAACTGTGGCAGGAACAAAACAAAAAGACTGATTCATATCGAGTCTTGGGCTTAGTCAGCAGAGGAACTAGGATGCTGGTGTCATGCTGAATGAAATGCACATCTAATTTTCAACTCCTGGCTGTCCTGTACAGTATCACACGAAGAGTTAGAGATCAAAGGGAAACATGTTCTCCCGAGGCGAGTCCTCAGGGGAAGGGACCCTTCCGTTCTCCTCACTCTGAGAGCGCAAGCTCCGTGCCAATCTCGCTTTCTCAGGCTTATGTTTCACAACTCAACCCTTTATCTAGCCTGCAATATTTTTGACAGCTCTGCAGTTTTACCTGTGTTCTCTTCTTCGGAATCCTAGCGTGACACTATGAATTAAACCCATTTAATCATGGCCTTTGTTTTGGCCCGAAGATTACAGGTGCAGCATCGTTGTCATGCAAGATTAATAGCGGGGAACTGATTGGCATGAATGTCCTGCTGTAAATTCTTTTCATCTTGGTATTTTGCACAGCATGCATAATGCAGTGATGTGATTACAACCCCTGCATCCAATCCAGTCACAGCGTCTCCAGATCACAGTGGTATTTAATGATAATGGGAGAAATACATCAAAGACACGTACAAAGAAGGGGGGCTAGGGTGGACAGTATGGTTTGATTTATTGAGCTGAGACCAAAAGAAAACAATGAAAAATTGCATAATGAACATTCAGATTGATGCATATTAGAATCAATTACAGATTTTCAAATTTGGTTGTTCAACACTAGGGTTAGCAATCACTAAAAATAAAAACAAAAATAAATAAAATAAAAATGCATTGTGCTGAAACCAAAAGAATGATATCATGCATAATAAACATTCAAATTGATGTGTATTATAATTGAGTGTAGGTTTTGAATTTTTATTTTTGAACTCTTTGATACTAGGGCTGCCTATTGCCAGCCCTAGTATTAAATAAATAAATGTATATGTGTATGTACTGTGTATATATATATATATAATTGAAATATATATCATTCAAATTCACAAATTGAAGTTTAAAAGTTCTGTTTTTTTTTTTTTTTTTAAGTGTAAAATTCCAAAAATCCAGTTTTATACTACTTTGAGCAAGTTGAATGAATGAATGAATGAATTTTTCCATGATGCCAGCAATTATAATATATTTAATAGAGCTGTAGTAGTAAACAGAAAATTAATTGTGCATTTAAATGGGACAAATACAAGATGAGTGAGTGAATAATGACATTATCAATTTTGGGTGAACTATTCCTTTAATAACATGTCATTATGAGGAAGACGCATGTGTTTCTAGGAATTGCTTGGCCTTTATGTCTAGAATTTGCAGACAGAATTGATTTTTAAAATGTTAAATTGAAACAAAAAAAGCGAATTAGTAGCTCGTCATTTCCTTTGGAGACCTGAATTACAACATCAATACATGCAGGAGGAAATGAACCACAGAAAATACGCTTTTTAACAGCAGTAGTACATCATGCTATATGATTTGAATTAAAATAGTGTCAGCGTCTGAATAAGGAGGGAGTTGAACGTCGATGAACTGGAGGTGTGTTGACATTTCTATTAGTTTGAACTCATCCGCATGCTAAAGGCAGCCACGCAGGGATTTCTGCAAGTCAGCCGCAGGCGTGTTATTGTGCTGTGAGAGGAGCCTTCAATCAAGACCATAGCAGTCGCTCATGATGGGAAGGGTGGTGACACATTTAAAATGAAGAGTCACACTGAACATATTATGGAACTTGAAATGTCATCTTTCATTTCTGTCAATGACCCTACGGTTGGCTGACCCGCAGCAGGGTTAATACTAGATGGGTAAAATCTCCAGATATTCTGAAACAACCTATTAAAATTGTTTGATATTGTTTTATAATTTTTCATACATTGATTTATGATTTTATTTCAAAATAAACTCCAAAAGGGCAAAATGCCCAGACTGAAAATATAATAATAAAACAATCTAAAAATAACCATTTTCAATGTATTTAGATACATATTTACACGATTCCTAGATCACTATAATGTGTTTCCATAATTTAATGTAAATGTATAATGACTTAAAACAACAACAAAAATTAAAATAACATTTATTTTAAAATAAAATAAAATAAAATAAAATAAAATATTGGCCTATAATAATATATAGGCCTACAATTTATAGCTTACACAAAGGAGAATTAAAATTCCTAACCCCTAATCCAAAATGTAATAATAATAATAATAATGTTTAAATATATAATATATAACTTACGCATAAATTAGATTTCTAATTCACAAATTGAAATTGAAATATTCACATATTCTCATACTGATATAATATAATATAATATAATATAATATATAATATAATATAATATATCCTACGCATGTAATGAGAATTCAAATTGTTAACCCCTAACCCACATTGTAATAATAATAATAATTATTATTATTAGTATTATTATTTTTATTATTTATTATTATTATTATTTATTTATTATTAGTATTATTATTATTATTATTATAATTATTACATTAGAAAAATGCAAAATAGAAGCACAATATCCATGGCTTCTGGGCCCAAAGGTGTATATTTGAAAGAACTTTTTTTTATTTGGTCAATATTTTGTTGAATGTTTTTTTTTTGTGAACACAAGATACACATGAACACACACACATATTTTTCTTTGACTAATAAGTGAAAAGCTACCACATAATTATTGCGACCTCTGAGAGATGAGATGAATCAGTTCCTGTGGATATTCTGCCAACAAGATGTTCCTCATTTTCCCCCAGAACTCTTCAGGTCAGCAAAAACAGGAACAAAATCACTCTATTAAGATGAAGAGTGAGGCAAACATGCCGCCGTTGTAAGGAGCCAAAGCACAAGTGTCTGGTTTTTTAAAGCGTAATGAGGTAATTTTCAGTACAAGCCGTGTCCCTGTTGTGCTCTTAAGCTGCATAGTGTGCCATAGCAGTAGGTATTATAGCACATCCTGCTCCCATCAAAATCTCTTACTGCTTCCACACAAGGCCCATATTCACCCCAAGTGCACTTAGAGACACTTCATATAAACTTTATCCTGGGTGTCTGCCATTAAGAGCAGTACACAAGTAACTTTCACGCCTGGCTGCAACAACTAAACACCAGAGATGCTGACAGTTTCAAAAAACCTCTTTGAAATATTTATCCAGAGCAGATTAAAGTCAACATGTAATCAAAATTCACCCCATTTACATTCTTAATGCATGGTCTTATTGTGCATGAATTATCAGCTACGCTGTTTTAAAGAAAAACCAACAGCATTTCATGTTGTCATCATCTTGAAGTTATGCATTAAAAGAATAATCTGGGTTTTACATCAATATAAGCTCATGAATTTTATATATATATGCACACAAAAAAGAAGGACATGTGGAAATGAATTTGTGATAATGATATTTTTTTTGTAACCCATAGTGAGGCACTTACAATGGAAGTGAAAAAATACAACTTCAGTATTAAAAAATAAATAAATAAAACAATTACAATAAAATAAAAAAATGCATGTGTATGTAACAATATGCATCTGATTTAAGTGTGATAAAATCACTGTATAATCTTTTCTGTGTTATTTCTGTTATAGAGTTGTCTGTAAAGTTATACCATTTTTTATTTTCATCTCCATGATAACATAATGGCTTCAATAATGGCTTAAATAATTGAAATAGCTTTACAGCAAGTTTTAACAGAAAATTGTAGAATAATGTTGATCACCACAAACATTAATTTCTTTGTCCCTCCTCTTAAAAAAATAACTTCATTTAAAAAATAGAACACAATAGAAGTAAATTGAACCTTAAAATATGCACCGTTTCAAGTACAGGACGAATACGTACAAAAACACTGCGACTCACAAGACAAAAAACACGAAAACACCTTTCATAGTATAGCCGCAAACCATAAATAAATTAATTAATTAATATGCATTTGATTTAGGTGTGATAAAAATCAATTCCTAATCACTTTCTAAGCTTTTCTATGTAAAGTCATACCAAGTTTGATCTTCATTGCCATAACGGCATAAACCCTAAAATGGCTGTACAACTCAAATGCATAAGTTATGACAGAAAATGAATGCAAGTTTTAAAAAAAAATGGTTTTTAAATCCTCCAAAATTGTCCCCTTGTACTTCAGTTGTAAGAGCCTCATTGTAACCTCCATATTTTTTAAGAAAACAAGAGAAATTTGTCACAAATGCTGTCATTTGAGCTTAACTGGAAATCTGTAAGTTCTGTTGATGTAGGAATGGAGGCGCAATGCTGTGTGTTTACTGCTACAGAAGGCAAAGACGTTCACCTGGAAATCATGGTGCAGCTCAGGGCAGAGGCGCAAATATTGGCCCAGCTGCTCTAGGGGCCGGTCGGGCTCTGGTCGGGGACACAGCTTGTTCACATCTGTTTCCAGGTCATCCTCCTGCCATTGAGAAACACAGAGCTATAAACACTGTTCACTCTGCAAACTGAAACATATATATCTTCCCCTGTCACAGCATGTGAGGACCAGAGGCCATGTGACCAGCTCCAGCCAATAGAATGCAGCAGGCTCTGACCTCTGACTGTCTTTGTTTATGGCAAGTGGGCCAAGCAGCGGACAAACAGCAATTACACACCTTATTTGCCAGGTGAGGCACATGTGAGCGGTCACCCCTCCAGCTGTGCTGTAAATAGGGCCTTTCGCACCGCTTTAGTTCCAGAACTAAATGTACAGTACTAAAGTACTGGGACGATTTTGCGCGAACTATTTCCCAGTACCATTTAAAGGGTTGCATTCGCACCGACAGTGTGTACTAAGAAGTGACGTAAGCCGGTCGACAGCGACGTCATTTGTGCGCGGCGTTCAACAACAGAAACAAAGAAGAACATTGTGCTGGTTAGACCCTGCTCCGGAGTAGGAGCTAATTTGGTTCTCGAAAAAGGCAGTCCGGTACTAAAATCACACCCAGTTCCGGCGGTGCGAAAACGCCAAAAAGTGGGTAGTTCCACAATTAGTTCTGGTACTATGAAAAGGTTCCCGCGGTGCGAAAGGCCCTACTGTCACTCTCACACATACATAGGAACAAACCGATTTGTGCGGTTCTCTTCTGTGCCACTAGGAAACAGAAATCAGGTAGTGACCCTATTAAGCCCACCAAAAAAAAGTTTTCCATGGTTTTTATAGATATCTGAATAACTTTCCAATAAAGTGAGTATTAAATTAAAGATTATTCTTTCATATAAACTGAATTAAATTACTTTTAAATTGCAAGTGTCCATTTAAGCCTAGCTATTTTATACATATGCCAATAAAACATTTTATTAAATATATACTTTTAAAAATATATAGTTCTTTTCAAGTTATTTTAATTATTTCTCTATCATCATGTGTACATATACACATTTATATATACACATACATACATACATATACATACATATATATTGTTTCTGCTGCAGATTCCCATTAAAATTAATCTTTCAAATACAGAAAATTGCTTTAAAATACCAAGATTTTAAAAATACCTGATTATTTCTGTTAAATTAAATTAAATTAAATTAAAAAGTATTCAGTAAAAATAAAACTAATTTAAAGGTTATTAAAAACTGTTGTGTATTCAGTCTTTTTTTGGCTCAAGAAAAATAAATCTAATTTAATGTGTGTGTGTGTGTGTGTTTTAATCTGGCTGCAGAGGAACATAACCGGGGTTGCCTGATATGAAGAGACGTAATCCCCGAAACAGAGCTTCACACTTGCGCAATACGGAAATATCTGCTAAGTGTGTTACTTATGTTTGTGAACCTGGCAACCATGTGCACGAGCGCTCTCTCCACTGTGGATAAACGCGCTTGCTTTCTGAAAACAGCGGTTAGCTTGCAGTTTGGCGATCTCCACTTCAATGATCTATTCTCATAAAAGTGTGATTCATCAACTGTTCATTTACGACAGAGAGAGAGAGAGAGAGAGAGAAAGCGAGAGAGAGAGAGGCTGTTTATGTATGAATTACCACCGTTTTGCCGCGTTTCTCTATTAACAGTAAAGCTGTGGCTTTAATTCCTTTAGAAACAATGATGCTACCAGCTCCTTGTTGAGAAAGATAATGTAGCTCTTGAGCGATTAAGCTATTTAGTTGATAAAACTGCGGGGCAGCGCTAAAAAGTTTGTTCCTGAATGTCTGAGTTCGGCCACAGCTTGATCTGTGTGTGTCAGTCCCGGCGCCATGGGCGTGCATTGGGGGGCCTGGCCCGCCCTGTGAGTCACTAGTGCCCGCCCTGGACGAGCCTGCTGTCTCCCTTCACCTGTTCACCAGCTCCACGTCCCACCAACCACCAGTCCTTGCTTGTTTGCACAATATATATTTTTTATCAATAGGCTACTGTTATCAAAAGTTATCGTTTTGTATATATATAACTCCTGAATAAAAATAAAAAT
>NW_015548219.1:1072080-1092995 GCF_001515605.1 Sinocyclocheilus anshuiensis | reverse complement strand
AATAAATCTGCAAAAATGTCAACGATTCTGTGTTTTTCTGTCAATATGGGGTGCTGTGTGTACATTAATGAGGAAAAAAAATTAACTTAAATGATTTTAGCAAATGGCTGCAATATAACAAAGAGTGAAAAATTTAAGGGGGTCTGAATACTTTCCGTACCCACTGTATAGTTTCTGCTGCAGATTATTCAAATTAATCTTTCAAATACAGAAAATTGCCTTAAAACACCAAGAAAAATATCATATTAGATTGCATTTCATTTATTAGTCTTTTTCCAATAACGTATTAAATCAAATAATATCATCTCATCTAAAAACGTATGTTTTGACAAACAAAACTAAATTAAATTACTAAATTGCAACTGTCCATCTATCTTTTTTCTTTTATTTCATTTTATTTTTTTATACAAAGGTAGCATCTTTTGAGGGCATCTCACAAAGTTTTCCAAGTGACTGTCCAATACAATTTCAAAATGGCATAAAATACCAAGAAAAAAAAACATTAGGTTGTATTTTATCTATTAATCTTTGAGTTTACATTTTTTTTATCAGTACCCAAATGCCTATTTTGTCACCTGATACTAGTAAAATAGCATCTCTTGAGGACTGTCAAATCAAATTAATACAGTAGTTGTAAAATAAAAGTACAAGAGGGCTTATATCGCATGTGGGCATATTAGGGTCACAACTAACCAACATGGGTAATTTTTCACTGTAAAAGTCACGCATTTGCACTACAGAGTAGGCATAAAGCACCATGTTATGGCAAGACGATGGGGCACAGACATGAGAAAACATGAGAAATGCATTAGCAGTATTTGAAGAGGGCCGAAGAGGAAAGCAGCACTGGTTTGGTGTTGGCGTCTCAGCAGAAACGGGATTGTGAAGTCATTGATTTATGGCTGAATCAGGGGACCTATTATTGAAGTTATGTGAGAACAGGAAGTCGCTTGTGTCAGGCTCCTGTCACACGCAGAACCTGCTCTTCAATCACATTTTAGGAGGGAGAATGAATCAGTGGAATTTACGCACACATTGTTCGCTCTGTTAAAATTACGACGCAGGATCGTGATGTGTGCGTGCATGTGTTGAAGGTGCCGCTAACGTCTTCCTCCAGAACAAATCTCAAAACACTCACGTAGTCCCTGTTGTCTGGCTCCTCGTTCTCCACGTCTTCGTCACTGTCATCTTCTAAACTGCCATCTTTCAATAAGGAAGAAAGAAAGATAAACAACACACAAGACTAAGACGTAAATTTCAAGATGAACAAAATATGGCAGTTCATCTCGAAGATCAAACAGGACCTGCCCAGAGTCCCCAAACACTAGCTCTTTCTGTCTCTGATACATTCACATAAAAGCAGACATCCGCAACATACACACAGACAATCATCAATCAAGCAAGATATGAAGTATAATTCAGTTCAAACATACCTCCCCTCATAAATAAATAAATAAAACAGAAAATAAAAAAATAAAAATATCTATCTATCTATCCATCCATCCGGTATAGATAAAATAAAAATTAATAAAGTATAATTTAGTTGAAACATACTTCCCCTCAAAATAAATAAACAAATACATATATTTTTAAATGCTATTCATTCATTCATTCATTCATTCATTCAATACATATAAAATACATTTAATAAAGTATTATAATTCAGTTAAACATATTTCCCCTCAAAATTAATAAATTAAATTGAAAATAAAAATAAAAAAACTATTAAAAATGCTAGATTTATTTGTTTATGTCCAATATAGACAAATTACAAAATAATGAAGTATTATTTAATTAAAAACATTAATCTGTGTTATATATTATTTTATATTATACCATTTATAAATCATACAATTAGTATTATATCAGTATATCATCAGTATATCAGTATATATACAATTTATCAGTATTACATATTATATACTGTATATAGCAAATACAAATATAAAATAAATATAACAATAGAAATATTTAAATTATATATACACATTTGAACTAATTATTGATTAAATATATAATAATATAATTATAATATATTATTAATAATAATAATAATAATAATATTCAAAACACACCTTTGATTCTTTAAAGGGGTCATCGGATGCCCATTTTCCACAAGTTGATATGATTCTTTAGGGTCTTAATGAAAAGTCTATAACATACTTTGGTTAAAATTTCTCAATGGTAGTGTAAAAATGCCCTTTTTACCTTGTCAAAATCTGCTCTGCAGAAATCAACCAGTTTTTTGCATGTTGCTTTAAATGCTAATGAGCTCTGCTGACCCCGCCCCTCTCTTCTGTGGGGTGACGAACTGTGCTCTGAGAGACTGGCCTTGTCCCAACATTTATGTTCAAACATGTAAAAGTGAAATTAGCATCCGATGACCGCTTTAAAATTAATATTAATTTGTAGAGATAAACTGAAACTGAAATAAATGTAGTCAGACCCTCTGCTGAATACGCTTCACAGACTTTCATCTGACATGATGACTGCAGATCAAAACATAACACTAAAATCACTATAATTTTACAACCATCTCTGCTAAACCAAATGACTGGTTATATAAAAATGTTTAAAAAATGGCATTCACAGTATCTGATTTGGCGTGAAAGCAGAGTAAATTAACCATGTGATAAATGATGACAAGTCATATATTTTAGTGTGAGGTTGTGAAGTGATACAACCCAGTTTATGAGCGCTAATCATGTTAATGGCATCATTGCTAACATGTCAAACCCACGTTTAAGTTTTACAAGGTAATTTGCTGTTAAAAGAAGCCGCTTAATTTTAAAAAAGCTAGTCTAAGTTGGTTCAGCTGGCCTCGGAGTGCCTCAAAACCCTCGAAAACCATTGAAACAGGCTAGCCTGATCAGCATGGTGGCCAGAAAGACCAGCAAACCACCATAGGCTGGTTTAAGATGGGTTTTTTTAACCGGGTTTGTACATACAGTATAACAGAAAGATGACACTAAACCACCACTGTAATCTCTTACATCACCTGAGGGTTCACAGTTAAAAACTAATAAGATAGTCGAAATGAAGTGACAAGGAAGTCCTAGAGCTACAGTCCACTCGAAACTGGGCATCTTGAAGATTAACATCATCTTATCTGCCTGGCCAGACTGAAAAGCAAATAGGCTCAGCGTTACGGGGTGCTCGTGCCACACGCAGCTTTCCATTTGACGTCAGTAAAAAAAACTAATGTTAGCGGTTAGCAACCGTGCTAAAAACCTGCAGAAAGTCCTTGATTAGTAAGCAGGGCGGGTCGCAGGCAACACGTATCATTCTGCCGGGTATAACAAGTCAACCGCACTATTCATTACGATAAACAGATAATCATTGCGTTCGGTCTGATATCGGCCTTCCCAGCTCTCTGGCTTCCTTGTTCGAGATAAAAGCGGCGGGAAACTCATTAGTGAGAACAGCCCAGCAGGAAAACTCTCGCGTGGTGTCTGGATCTATAAGTTATGGCGTGAAAAGTGTGTGTACATCAACAACAATAATCTGGACACTTGGGCTTTGGAGTATTAGTGAAGCACATGTGGTGGTGATATGTGGTAAGTACATAGAGTGCACGCTAACACGCTTCCCTATGCAGTATTGAGTCGAGCAGCCACGATAGGCAGGGTTGCCTGGGCAACCACCTCAGAGCTCCCTGCAAAACAAGTGAGTATAGACTATTGTGGGTCAGCGAAGAGCAATCTGCTGCTCTCTGGCCAAGCATGTCTTCTGCTTTTTGTTTTCCTTTGCTTTGTTTACTGCTGCACAGGTTCTGACCTTGTTCAAAGAGAGCATTTGCATTTGATGACCTAGTCAAAAAGAAACACGTCTGCTAAAAGAGGGTAGCACGGTAGTTAATTAATGCGCAATACTGCTGTACAGCATAACATGACTTCGGGAAAACGCATCTAAATCAAAATGGCCTCTGAATCTGGTTTTAAAAGAAGTGATTTCTCACATTGCCTGCTTTCCCTAGGACTGGTATTGACATTTGCTTCACAGCACAGGTCTGAACAATCACAGCTTAAACTGTTTTAGGGAGTTTGTATGGCTATAAAATGAAACAAGCAATATGCATTTCAGGAATACAATTTTAGAAAGTATTATATTTATATTTTATTATTATATTTTATTTCATATTTAGATATTGTTGCTATATCAGTATTAGTATTGTGTTGAAGTACAAACATGCTTCATTAACTGATTAAATAAAATAACAGTAACAAATTATTAAATACATTTTTATAATAATAATAACAATAATATATAATAACTGTGTGTATATATATATATATATATATAGTTATATTTATTTAATATTTATATATTTGTATTTACTAGTAAATAATAATATATAATACTGATAAATCATATAATACATACATTGTATAATATATAGCCTACTAATATAATACTAATATGAGGTGCCAAACAGGAAATAATTATATACAAATCTGAATATATAGATGTCAATCTGAATATATAGTTATAATTCTGAATATATAAATGTAAATTGTGAATATATTCTACATTTTATTTCATATTAAATTCTGGTATGTGCGTTTACTTGTATAGCACATTTCCCACATGCTGACAGTTTGACTTTAAAAATTAGTTTATAATAAATGTTGTTTTTAATGAATTACACTACAATTTGTGTTTGTTTTAACTACATTTTTCATTCCTGTTCTAAATACCATTAAATCTAAAGGATTTGTTGTGGAGTGAGGAACTAAAAAATATTTATGGTGTTTATAATGTTTGTATATAATGTTTATAATGTTTTGTTTTGTTTTATTTAATAGCATTTTACATTCTATGTAATAAAATGTGACATATACTGATGCAACTTATGTGTTTTTTCTCTCAAAAATTACATTTTGAAATGGATCAGTAGCTGTAAAGTGTCAACATTTTTAATTATATATATATATATATATATTATTTTAAGAATTTTAAAATAAACTATATCTTAAATAAATAAAAATTAATTATATAAAGTGTAGACATGGTCATGTGTCCAGTGCATTATAATCAGCCTTTTGTTTTTTATCCAGTCTATATATGTGTTTATAATTGTATTAATTCATGAAAAGCAATTTGATGTTTGGAGGGAATCAAGGAGTTGTCTGGATATAAACACTCTGAACTTTCCCAGCTCACGTACTCTACATTACACTATTCTTGCTATCGAAGTCTAATAGAGGAAAATTGGAATATATTGTGTTGACATTGAAAGAATTTTCTAGAGTCATTAAATGCCCAGCGCCTGTGTGATAACAACGGCAAATTTGGCCTGGCTGATAAGGACTTTGTCAGGCACTAATAGCCAGAGGCAGTGTGTAAAGGCTAAATATCTCTAGTGGGACAGACTCTGTGTCCCTAATGGACAAACGTGAGAGGAGAATAATAGTAACTGTTGGGTGTTTGGCAGTGTAATAAAGAACCTGGCTTAAAAACCTAGGGAACATAAACCTTACCCGTAAGTCCTAAATCAGCATCCCAGTCATCGACAGGCCTCCCAGGAAGAGGAAAGCTGAAGGCGCTCTTATCTGAGGTCAGTGGAAGAGGGACTTTGGGACTGCACTTCCTCATCAGCTGGATCGCCGGTTCCGCCAGAGATTCAAGGCCTTTCATGGTCAAGCAGGTCTTCAGATGAAATGCAATCGGTTAGAAACACTTCAAGGCGCTACATGTCATCTCCAAGCGGCATTTCCTCTGGACAATATATGCATCAGAAGCTAAAATTTGCTTCTTTACAGCACATTAGCAGACAGTTAGAGCATCTGGTAATGTCTGGGGCCGGTTTACTTAGCAAAGCCGATAATAATCACAGTGTGATTCAAAAGTAGAAATGATAAAAGCATTAGGAATAGAGAAATGTAATTACAGAAGGTAGTAAAAAAAAAGTTCAACTGCACAAAAAAACACCAGGATAGGAGATGTAACAATAACTTTGGGACCAACTAGTGGACTGAAATATCACCTGAGTGGTCTGGAAGAGAAGACTAATGCCACCTTCGGCGACCAGGGCGTCTCTGCCCACAGCTGAGTTGGCGGCACGTTGCAGACAATGAAGTAGGGCTCTACGGATAGGAATGTTCTTAAGGTTGACGTCATTGTTGTGCCAGTCTTCGTACAGCTTCAGAAGATCCGCAATGTAGCCTTTCGCAACAGCAGTCCGACAGTTGACCTCTTTAGAAGAGCAGAGAGAACATTCAGTATCTTTATAATACAGGATGTTTATAATACAGTTTGCATGAAACATTCAAAGATTCTCCCTAAAGCAGAAAACATGCGGTCACATTTAGCATTAATTTGCAAATTTTACGAAGTAAATCCAGTCTTTTTTAATAAGAAATACATGTGATTGGGATTTTTTTTTACGTGAGGCCAAAACATTTAGCCAAACATTGGCTAATGTAACCTTACCTTAAGAATTGATTCAAGCCAGATCAAAGTTAATATTAATGAAAAACAGCTGACTTGACATTTACAGCAAGTAAATATCAATTAAAATGTTCAGGCTGACCAACAACCTTAAAAATGTGATGTCTCATCAGAAAATACGTCTGAAAAACAGTGTTTTAGAAGCTACTACAAACTTAGCTTTCAAAGCTAAATGCTAATCATAATAACAGTAGTTAGCTACATGAATACACACCAGATTTGTTTTTGGTAGAAAAAAAACTTTTTTTTGCTAGCTAGCATGTTAGAAACAGGCTAATATTTATTGGAAGCATCTGTATGTATCATTCATATTCAAATTGACCTCTCTTTCGCTCTCACTTTCTTATGTCACGCTCTGTTGTGCTGTTTATTAATAAAATGTAATAAGAACATACATCATTCGGGCACTAAAGAGCCATATCAACAGAATGCAATAACACTGGGATGATGGAGAGGGAACAAAAAAGCATGTGACTCTGCCTGTCAGAGCGAAAAGATTTCTCAGTATGGCACAAAAGGTTAAATGAGATCAAAAACAAGATGGCGGAGAAAGAGACACTCTGGGAGAAGACTTCATTTCCGTTCTTTAAGCCAGTGACAGGTCTGGTGCCTGAGGTAAGCACGGTTGTGTCTCATAGCACCCCTTATTCTCCATGTCGTCAATCAGTATATCGTGAACGAGAATACGTCCAAGGGTCTTGTTGTACTAAATATTATGACACTGATGGCTTGATTTCTTGCAACGCAACTACGAGGTCACACACAACAACATTGCTGTGTAACATGCATCATACATCTTTGTTGTAGCGGTTAAATCTACAGTGCCATTATGAAATGAGTTTGTCCTTTATTTTGTATTAAGAAAAACAATATTTAAAACAATATCTATAATGACATTCATTCATATTTATATATATAATTATTTTTTGTTTTTGTTTTTTGCAATAACTACTGAAGTGAAACAGCAAGAAGATTGAATCTAACATTTGTTACTATATTTTCCCTCCGCTTAGTGACAGTTAGGTTCTCTTTTTAAATGTACAATATTTCCTATCAATTCTAATTGAGAATATTGAATGAGAAGCAATAAAACACCAGGGATTCGCAATTCTTTGTTAATGCCAAGAATCTGTATCTTAGCAACTAAATTAACTTCTGATATTTATTATCAAAATGGTCACATTACTATATAGGCTACATAAGCTGTCCACTAGGAATTCAAAAAGCGACCTCATTTAGTGCTGTGCTTAGTATTGAGTGTTTTATATGAATTAACGCTTAATTCAGAGCTGTTTTTTTACACTTTACGACTCAGTTTCAAGACCTTGTTTGTTTGTTGTCTGCTAGAGATTGGCATTAGCATGTTGCTAAGCTAACCAGGCGATATTGAAATAACCATGAAAAATACTTAAGATTATACTCTGAAAGAATTATCATAAAAATGTGTTGTTTTGTCAGCCATCTTGCATGGATTTTTCACAGTCTGTTGCTTATAGTATTGCCTTCTCTGCAAAAAAAAAAAAAAAAACCCTTCCCTAGCTGCCTTATAAAAAAACAAACAAAATAAAATCCCTTCCCTTAAAAAAAAAAAAAAAAACCCTTCCATAGCTGCCTTATAACAAAACAAACAAAATAAATATAATAGAAATAGAAATAGAAATAGTTTTTACGATAATCTAAAAAGAAATACAATTAAAAATAATATAAAATGTATGATAACAATGTTAAAATATAAATAGTACATAAATAAAAATACAAAAATAAACCATGTAAAATAAAATAAAACAAAAATAAAATAAATATAATATAATATAAAATAAAAATGAATATACAAATATATAACACAATATAATGTAATAGCAAACATAAATAAACAATTAGATTCAAATAAACTGGACCCACCCATCTCATCTGACTGTATTGCTTGCTTGTAATTAAGAATATGCAAAAATAAATAAATAAACTGTCACTTGTTTATCTATCAGCAGAAACCCTTAACCAAACTGCTTATTCAAATGAACTAAATGTTTGCTGCACTGCACTAAGAGTCTTTTGGGACCAACTACTCCATGTTGATCTGCTTTGTGGTTTCAGAAATTCACTAACAGCATTACAAACAGACAAACAGCTCTTCACAATGCTACTGGTGAAGTGGATATTGTAGTTCATGCGTACAATTAAATAGAGGTATTTTTGTACTCACGACTTATGCAAATGTTTTAAAAAGTCCACCTCTGGGACTTGACAAACACCCACAACAGTTGCACAGGAAACAGTTATGATTAAATGGCCATTTGGTATTATTCCAAATGGAAAGTGATGCACTTTAATGCCATTTTAATTCTAGCTAATTTTGGTTGCATTCTATCTATCTATCTATCTATCTATCTATCTATCTATCTATCTGAGCAGGAGATTTGCTTCAGATTCACTGTGTGACTGCCACTGATCTCTTTCCAGGATTGAAGTGACATTACTAAATCAATGTTTGAAAGCCCGCCTGCGAAACTGTCAAAAGAATTTCCACTCTCCTTGTTTTAAGAGAAATCCTCCAAGCTCAGTATTCAGCTGGTTCCTCCATAAATCTCTCCAGATTTCTCTCCCATCTAATGGAGGCCATGGCAGAGAGCGGCGGGAGTGTTTGCTATATGAAGGTCAACGGTATTTACTTCCACACGTGCGAAAAACAATCGGGTGATGGAATTACAAAAGGGAAATAAGGGAAAAAGAACAACACTTTCACATTGTTCTGGGTATTTCCGAAGCTATGGGAATAATATTTTATAATGGAGAGCTGAAACTGTGTTGTGAATCTACTTCTTTGGCTTGTATCCCTCCTGAACTCCCAGTATGGGAGTCATGAACTTAAACACTGCAGTTCTATGACTTGCACAAATACAGCAATCTGAAATATTAATGTCTGCGATGGTTTCTATCAAACTTGGACTTTTTGAAGGATTTTTGGTGCCGCCTAATGTAGCCAAAGGATTTCTAGGAGTTTTACAGTGGAATATGATGTCTCAGAATATGGAAATGTCCTGTCATCGTGGACTCCGGAGATTCGGCGTCTTGTAATCACAAATGCCGCAGCGCAGATTTGATGTGTAGAAAATAGGAAAATACTTCTGTAAAGCTCGCTGGAGGAAATACGGCCACGTTAGATGATTATCAAGCGCTCGCAACGTCCTCCGGAGAAATAAAAAGCGTGCAGACAAAAGACACAGACAACTTAGCTTCACCCGACGGAGGAGAATTAATTGCGCCATCACTGGCCAGACGTGTTTCTTTTAGAGGAGGCTCCTAAAAGGCCCACAGAGCATTACGTTATTCACAGGCTCGCTGACTGCAGAGCATCAACAGGTGCAGCAGCTGTGTTCTCAATGGGAGAGAGCAGGGTGGGACTGACAGAGCCACACTTCCCCCTGCAGGATGATAAATAAACTGCAGGTAGCGTGGACTAAAACACAAGAGTGTTGGGATGGATATGCTCTGCTTATCCTCTATTTTATTTGCAGACCAAAAGTAAGTCAAAATTGTGTTTTGAGTTGAGTATGTGATTCCTGTGGGAAAAAGAAGCGCTTTTTGATCATGGTGCAAGGAGTGCTATAATATTAAAGCAATATCTCATATTTCAGCAATAAACTCTTTTTATGAAAATGCATAAAATCTAATAGATCAGCAACAAATTGCTAAAGGTTTTCAGGCTCCTATGTTTATGTTTAGTTATTTCACTTTAATGGCAAAGAAAAGAACCTAGTCATTGCCATTAAAGTGAAATTACTGAACCTACACCGAAGAAAATTTCAAACAACACTTAGAGGCTTTTGCATCAGAACTCTTCATATCGCGATTCATTTCAGAAAAAAAAGTATGATTAATTAGTTCAAATGTTTTAATCAATTAACAGCACTATATAACATTTGATACATTTCATATATAAATAAGTTTTAACCTGTATACAGTGTTGGGGGTAATATATTACAAGTAATGCAAGTTACGTAATCAGATTACTTTTTCCAAGTAACTAGTAAAGTAACGCATTACTTTTTAATTTACAAAAGAATATCTGAGTTACTTTTCCAAATAAGTAACGCAAGTTCCTTTTTCTTTTTTTTTTCTTTTTTTATTGATTGACAGCTCTCCTGTCCCCATGTTGAGAGAAATCAGAAGATGTTACTGTAGTTCTAAAATAAATATGAATATGCATTAATTCATCTCACTCTCACAAAAAAAAAACACATTCATTATTCCTCAAAATGAATAAAAATAATGCAGCTCAGAATATGACGCAAACCTGCAATAATTAAATGTTAAACAACACAAATATCCTTTATGTATTTAATCCCATTCTATTAACCAATGTCTTTGCTTCTGACTTTCGATGATCCAGTTCAACCGTACTAATAAGCACAAATTACTCTAGACAAATATTTGTGTGTTTTTTTTATTGCTGAAGTGTGTTGAAATTTCTTCTTCTGTATTCTACTGTACGGACGTAAATTTACTTTCCCTTCAGCCTGAGGCTTATTCATTTCACTTTTGGTGTGAAAAGGCTTTTATATTTGCCAAAAATAGAACTTTTTTATTTTAAAATCAAACAAGCAAGCCCTGTCCAGAATTAAAAAGTAATGCAAAAGTAACGTAATGCATTACTTTCCATAAAAAGTAACTAAGTAACGTAATTAGTTACTTTTTTATGGAGTAACGCAATATTGTAATGCATTACTTTTAAAAGTAACTTTCCCCAACACTGCCTGTATATATATATATATATATGTTTAAATCAATATATCTATCTATATTTATATCTATATCTAGAACTATGGAGCAAAGCACTCTGGGAGAAACATGATTGTGTTGCCCCAGTACCGTATGTTCACAAAAGTTAAAGCAAAAGAAACTTACTTGAGCATAACATTGCAGCAAAAGCGTCGACGGCCGCCCTGTGAAACAACAGAAAACACATCTGACATTAAAATATGTATATGAAGCATTTCATTTCTACAGCGTCATGCGCACCCCATTCTATCCCTCTCCGAACACGCATAAAGCTAAGTAACACGAGCACACATCCAGCTGCACTTAGCATTGGGTGGAGAGGCTGCCGCTTATATATATATATATATATATATATATATATATACATATATATATATACTGTATAACGATTCCTGTCATTGTGATCATAAGCATTTATTTTGCAGTGACAGGGTTGCTAATTCAGCAGTCACCATATTCCTCTACCCAATACGTGCAGGGTGAATGTAGAATGATTATGAATGGCTTTGCAACAATCTGCCAATAAATATCACCACCGGTCTGTCGGGTTGACAAAATCCAATGCCTTGAAATATGGGCAGAGAGCAAGCTACGTTTTTGAAATTTTGAGATGGAAAAGCCGGGGCTAAAGATTAAGAAAAAGCTTAGAAAGAAAGAAAGCTTAGAAAGAAAGAAAGAAAGAAAGAAAGAAAGAAAGAAAGCTTAGAAAGAAAGAAAGAAAGCTTAGAAAGAAAGGAAGAAAGAAAGAAAGAAAGAAAGAAAGCTTAGAAAGAAAGAAAGAAAGCTTAGAAAGAAAGGAAGAAAGAAAGAAAGAAAGAAAGAAAGCTTAGAAAGAAAGAAAGAAAGAAAGAAAGAAAGCTTAGACAGAAAGAAAGAAAGAAAAAGAAAGAAAGAAAGAAAGGCCTTCTGCTTTCTAAATCTACACTTTGCTGCATGTAATGTTGTGTAAGACCAAATCAAGTGGTCCATTTGAAACCGAGCCAAAGAATGACTTCACTCCAATTAACCCAACCAATCAAAGCCCTAACCCAAAAATCAGAGCTATTATTGGTTATTTCCAGAGCCAGGAGCATGTTCTCCTTGTGTGAATCCCATTTAGCACTGCAGAAGACATACTATTCTAACATCTAATTTCATAGTGCGTCTTATTGTACACTTGGGTTCTGAAAACCCACTGAAAAAATACAAATCTTGGTCCTTCGCATGTGCAGCACAACAGTCTCCTTTGTGGAATCTGCACAAACAATATTATCAAGCCAATTTCGACTCTCATCACATCACAACAGGAGTCATCTCGGAGAGTTTTTGATAGGGGTCACACTGCAGCGATGGACTGCGCTATCGTCGCCGCTGGGATCAAGACAAGACACTGAGTAGATCAATGTCAACATCACGTGTGTGGAAAACACATGCACGTTGAGCAACAGCATTGGGCCTATTATCTACATGGGGGTATTTGGCTTTAAATGCTGCCCTTGTCATTCAACTATCAGACTGCTTTTGTTTGCTGTGCATGTAGTCTCAGACTCAAAACAGTCTGTTCACAGACCATCTGGTGAATGTTCCACATAAAATGGGAAAGAACTTAGATCTGGCAAATTCTAATCTCAGTCGAGCTGAGAATGTCTGAATTCATGGACTGAATTGTGGTAGCAAACAGTATGCACTGCTTTGAATATAAGGAAAATGAATTGAAATTTCAAGACTGTAATTTTAGAATAGAAAGAACGAATGTGGCCCTGATAACCCTGAAAGTTTAGAATTGATTTTAGATAAACATAAAGATAGATGAATCGATAGATGTACAGACAGACTCAATGAATGACAAAGATGAAACGATGGAACAAATGAAAGACAGACAGAACAAATTCATTAAAGACAGATAGATAGAACGAAAAGAAACAATAACAATAAATGACAGACAGAATGAACAACAGACAGAATTAAAGGGATAGTTCACCCAAAAATGAAAATTGTGTCATTAATTACTCACCCTCATGTCATTCCAAACCTGTACAACCTTCGTTCATCTTCAGAACACAAATTAAGATATTTTTGATGCATTCTGAGATTTCTCTGACCCTCCCATAGACAGCAATGTAATTACCACGATCAAGGTCCAGAAACGTAGCAAGGAGATCGGTTTTTTTTCTTTTTCTTTCTTTGCGTACAAAAAGTATTCTCGTATTTATTTTGTCTCAATTTTTGTTTTTGTTTTTTGCACCCTCAAATTCCAGATATTCAAATAGTTGTATCTCGGTCAAATGTTGTCCTATCCTAACAACCATACATCAATGGAAAGTTAATTTATTCAGCTTTCAGATGATAAATCTCAATTTCAAAAAACTGACCCTTATGACTGGTTTTGTGGTCCAGGGTCACATATGATAGACAGATGTAATGAATTACTGAATGACAGACAGACAGATACATAGGATAGAATGCATGAACAAACAACAGATGTAACAATAGACAGAACCAATGAAACAACAACAGACAGACAGACAGAATGAACGAAAAAATTAATGAATGAAACAAAAGAATGATAGAACGATAGGACAGACAAAAGACAGCGCAAGCAGCATATAAAGTGAACGATAGAATGAAGGATTCTATCAGCAAGATTGATCGATAATAGAATTATAGAACAAATGATAAACAAAACCAAAAAATGCAGAATGGTAGGACAGACAAAAGACAGACAGAACAAACAAACATCAAAGCAAACAACAGAATGAGCGACAGAAAATTAATAAAACAATAGAATGATAGAATTAATGGTAGAAAGAACAAATGAACAAAAAAAATTATAGAACAATAGGACAGACAGAAAGATAGTCAGATGGAGCGACAAACGGACAGACAGATATAGACAGACAGACAAGACAGACAAGACAGACAGACAGACAGACAGACAGACAGACAGACAGACAGACAGACAGACAGACAGACTTCAAAGCAAGGCTTTATCTCTCTCTGTTTCTCTGGTCACACCATGGCATGGTAGATCTTGAAAAGCTCTTTGACTTACAGCAGTATGTAGCCAGACCCCTACAGTGCGCAACATTGTTAAGTCTCCATCACACAGACAATATGTCACTCCCTGTTCACTAACCGCAAGAGAGCACAAACAGCCCAGCGGTGGAGCAGACAGCAGCTCGCTGACGCAAAACCACCATTCTGTCCTCAAGATACTCAATCCGCTTTACCGCAGCCTCTCTGTTTGTGGACACTGGGAGCTCCATAAAGAAATCATATCATATCTCTCCTCTGCCGCTGTCGGAGTCTTCCAGTCACGCTGCTGACATTAATGCAAACAGTGGCGTATTGCAATTTCGGAGGCAGGCAAATGCCATTGTTTCCCCAAGCTAACGGCTTGTCGCTTCTTTGAAATGGCACGCGGTATCAGTCGGTAGGACTACAAGCATCAGTGCGCATATGTTCTGCGGGGATTTGAGCTATGAGGCCGAGCTGTCAGCAGAAAGCCAGCAGACAAATTTGACAATATTGAAGATCTGTTGATCTTTTCTGCCTGAGCACTGAGTATTTTTTTCATATTCATCAGAGAGTGAACAGAGAGAAATTCTCAACGTAGATTTTAAATCTTTGCAGCACACTACTGTAAAGGCCACAGAGGCCGTTTTTAACCCATGTATGTATTACAGAATTACATGCTTTCAAGTGATACTGAAGTGATGTCTAGAAGGAATGGCAGGTGTAGATGGAACGGCTTATGACATTTATACTGAGTTTACATGATTTCAGCATGGGCAAAACAGTTCTGCGAAGAGGGATACTGGATCTGAAAGTGCAACTTTCCCAGGCCGATCAAATCATTGAAGTGTTTAAAAGATGAAATACATAATAACAAAACAAAAAGAACAACATGTCCCAGTCGTCTCTGGCCATGTTGAAAATTATATTCTTGCTTATACTGATTAGTGAGAAGTAAATACTGCATGTTATGGAGAGCCTAAAGTGACATTTGCAGAAAAAAAAAATCATTTTGCATGTACATGTACACACAATCATTGTGTAATTTTTATTGAATTAAAATATTTAATTAATAAAATAAGTTAAAGAAATATTAATATTAATAGGAATAACAATACAAATAAAATTATAGTAATAAAAATTATAATAATAATAGCAAAAACAACAATAATGTATGTAGCGTTAATGTATTTATTATTACTGTAATTATTATTAATGTATTATTAGTAATACTTGAGACTTGATTTATTTATTATAATAAAAGTTGTCATCTTTTATTCCAGTTGTCATCGTTATCCCCTCAAGTTGTTCCAAACACAAAAGAAGAATGCTGGTAACCAAACAGTTGATGGTAGCCATTGACTTTCACAGTATGGAAAGAAAATTCTATGGAAGTCAATGACTACCGTCAACTGTTTAGTTACCAACATTCTTCAAAATATCTTCTTTTGTGTTCAACAGAAGAAAGAAGCACATACTGGTTTGGAACAACTGGAGGGTGAGTAAATGATGACAATTTTTTTATTTTTTGGTGACCTATCCCTTTAATATTATTATTAACTCTTTCCCTGCCATGGATGGAGTTTTCTGTTTTCACTGGCATATGGTAGGAGGTGCTATTACGCATCATCTGGAAGAGTACTGAACGTCTAGATCAAAACATGGTGAAGAAGGAGAAATAAGTGATCGCGTATGTGAGCAGATGCATATGTAAAATAGAAAAATTAAAATGTAAAATGGCCTAATGTTACAGAATGAAATGATGATCCAGAAAGTGGTATAGGACTGTGCGAGCTTTAGATGTGTTGATGAAAGTGATCCATTTCATCTATGTTTTGATCATCGTTCTGAATCTGATCCAGGTGTAGTCTTTTACAAAAATTCAATTTTCTCAGCTTTTTGCTCAAACTGTTGCTTTTTTCATGAAACTTACCCTCATTCAAGTCAAGTGTGGATAAAAAAAAGATTGCATGAAGCTAGAATAAAACTTGTTTTTTAAAGCAGAGGCTCAGTTCTTTGTTTCGTTTTCATGCAACAAAATATTCTGGTTGCCATTAAACTTTTGTGAAAATGATCAAAATATTTATAGATCGACATTTTTGTATTCTAATTATAATAATACAGTTTGTCTAATTTAACAATGCATAATTATGAGTAATTATTGAAATTACATTACATATGTAATGGTAATTACATTTTAACGGTGACACTTGTGCACTTTAGACCCGTGGAAAGAAATCACAACTTCTTTATTTTAACCAAACTTTACTGAGGCAGCTTATAATGACTGACAGATCAATTTCCTTCTGCTGGAAATCGGAAACAGTAAAGTGAAAGACTTTCTGATCTCGAAACGGTTGCAAATATCATCATCTGGCAGATAAAACACCTCACAGATGCTGTTGGCATCAGACAAGCCTCGTAAGGTAACTGTGGAGAGCCTAGAGAGGGCGCTGTACTTACTCCTGACAACTGTCGGAAAACTGGACCCATTCCATATCGGGTTTCTGATAGCTCCCTGCACACACACAGCGGATTACCGCAGAATGCCATTTAATTACAATTCTCGCTCTCCTGTACACTTCCTGTCCTGTGGGAATCCTGACATGGACGCACTAGAGAAGAAAATCTGCATGTGCACCAAGCCGGCAAACACACGTATCAGATATGGGTGTAATCCAGTTCTAGTCTTACATTCAATATTGCAGTTTAATTTGACTTTATCTGCCTCACAGAGCTGTGCTCCTGGAGTTAAGCAGCCAGAGAGGGTCCTTAGGTTATCGCACGAACTCGCAGAGGCATTGATTAGCTCTAGTCTTTAGTTCCGATTTAAGAGCAGGAGAAGCTCTGGCCACTAATTGGTCAGGCCGTCAATTAGACACTGATGCTTCACTTAACCTGTTGGCAGTGAGCATCAAATTAACAAGAGAATGAGGCGAGATAGCCTGGTGCTTCAGAAACTAGCGCAGACAGGCATACCAGCACACTACTAGTTCTGCAACAACCTCTATAGTTTTATACTTTGCACAATTGTGTGACTTGAACTTATGTTTCCAGTGTCATAAATGAAAAAAAAAAAAAAAACTAATATCAGCAGAAGTCTTTCTTTATCCGTTAAGCAATGACCAAATTTATAGGCACTTTTACTCAATAATGAATTAGAAATGCTAAATAATTCAGCCAGTTGTTATTCTCCAAATAAAACATGCAACATGACATCAAGTGACAACAATGTACCATGCTTTTGTCATAAAATGGTTATATTATATATAATGGTTTTATTTGCTATTTTATTAATTAAGTATTTCCTTTCATAATAATTACACCAAGATTGTGTGTGCACATGAAAACTTTGTCTGCAAAAAACTTCCCATGTAAGTAAACAAATAAACAAACAAACATGTAAATAAAACAAATAAATAAATGTTTCCATGAAAATGCAAGTTTCTTGTCCATTTCTCAAGTTTCTCACACATATGCTGAAGTTTTTTGTTGTTGTTGTTTTCCCTGCAAATGCTATAGGGCCCTCTGTAGTATGCAGTATTTACTGCTCACTAATCCATATAAGCAAGTATTTAATTTTAAATAAATGATAAAATGAAAAAATGACAGACAGAGATAAATAATAAGATAAAAAGATGTAGAAGATCAATAAAATGAAACTGACAGAATAAATGATAAACAAAACCAATTACAGACATATCAAATGAATAAAATGATAAAACAGACTGAACGAATGACTGACATATGGATAAGGCTGACAGAACAAACAACAGAATGACAGACAGACAGACAGATCATTCATTCATGAATATTATGTTGTGCTCTTTGTGTTTGCTGATGTTGTAGGTCCTTCCACACAATCACATTTTGTAAAGCGAAGTGCTATATTCCCCCTACAAAGTGTGTAGGGAGCAGTGAACACTAGGGACCCTATGAATCGGAACGCAGCTTGGAACAGGGTTTGCTGCTCTGTGCAGCATCAGGACACACTCAACAAGTGCAGCACTCTTCATGTGGGAATTCATTTCCTGTCACTGCAGGTCAAGCACTGTTTACCCAGGTTAGGCTACTGCCAATCAGCATATCTATGCAGCACACAGTTGCCAAACTCCAGTAAACAAGCATCTTCTGAGCATTTCAATGAGCAGGCTTGCTATAAATGAGTTGTACTGTGCATGCAAATTTCCCAGGACAGGATTTGATCTATGAGTTACAATATAAGACACTAATTATACAAGGCCAGTGCACCGATGGCTGCATCTTACACTTTGATAATATGTCACACCACATGTGGCGCAGCAAACAAACACACAACCCCCCACAGTCACCTGCTAATTTCTAAAGAACCCATCCACTTTCCTTTATAGGGAAAACACATGGGAAAACACACAGAAAAACACTTAGAAATTATGTAATATGTAAGAAGTATCTTAACCTAAAACTCAAGTTCACTGAAACAATAAATGATTTTTGAAATCTTCAAAAAAAGAAATACTAGGCCAATCTTGGCATTTTTGACAAACAAGCCTCAGCCTTGGAGCACAAATATTTGAGGGATTGGACATTAGGGTTATGTTGTGGCCTTTATTATAGCAAGGTAAGTGGAGTTGCACCTGCAGGCGAGACAAGAGACTCGCATTTTGGAGAGACTTTAAATTCAGACTTCTGACCTTCTGGTGTTGAAAGAATTTGATATTACTGAAAGTCAAATTATGTCCGTACATTTAGTAGACCACAAACTCAGATATTGGTGTTTAAAATTGGATCTTACATAATAATCAATCAAATCAATCCTCAATCAATCAATCAATCAATCAATCAATCAAATCAAAGTTAAAATATTTATATTTATTATTTAAAAAACTATTATTAGTAGTAGTAGTAGTAGTAGGGCTAAACTATAATAATTATAGGCAGAAGTATAATAATAAATAATAATAGGCAGAAATATAATAATAACAATAATTGTATTAAACTATATTAGTTATAATTTGGGTTTAGCATTAAAATGTATATTTCATAGCATTTTATTCTATTATTATTATTATTAATAATAATATTAATAATAATAAACAAATAGTAGGGTCAATTTATAAATAGATATTTCTCCATTTTAAATTATTTAAAGTGACCAAAGTGACCATACATGGAATAATGCATTTTAAAAAAGACATTATAAATGTTATTATTATTGTTGTTGTTGTTGTTGTTGTTGTTGTTAATAATTTTGGATGCTAAACCCACATTAGAACTAAAGTAATATAATAAGTAATAATAATAATAATACTGTTTTGAATGTCTTTTTATAAATGCATCAATCCATGTATGGCCACTTTATATGATCAAATTGATTTAAAATGGAGAAATATCTAAAAAATAAACTGCAAAAAAATGTTGTGCGTACTTTATTTCGACTAATGTAAGCAAGCGTGTGAGTAATGTAATGACCAGCGCTTTCAGCACACAGAACTGTTCTTACTGTCAGGCGAGATCAGCATACGCCAATGACGCACCCTCGCGACATGTGATACTCACTTGACGGTGCGTAGGTGCTTGGTGCTGTGTGGAGATATAAGCTTGAAGACCACATCCAGCCCTCGGTTCTTCCCCAGCAGGTCGGCCGTGGTCACTACAACACCAGATATGTGATTAACACAACAATAAAAAGTCTTTGTAACATTGCTGAACCCAACACTACTGAAAAGATTGCATTTCACAGCGCAGTATACTGGATCCCCCTGTCAATCTTGTGCAGGGGCGATCGTTCTCCACAAAGGATAGACTCAAGGGGGAATTTTAAGAGACCACCAAAGTCCAGACTTCACCCTTATAAACAAGGCATGTGTCCAGATGATATTTCTCCTATTAATACATTGTGCTTGCTACAAGGCTAGCTGGCATCACAAACACTGACGGTCGCTGCGGCGGAATCTCTTCGGCGTCCCAGGGTACGCAGACTGTACGTCTAGTGTTTAAAATATATATATATATTTCAACTTTTATGATAAATCATAAAAGACTTTTGGATGCCTTTTCGGAACGGTGCATTTCTCACGGTTACAACCTGAGAGCTGAACCTCCTGCGTCGGTATCATTCACAGGATAGCTGTCACATAACTGATAAACAGACCTCACACTGCATACAGCAAAAACATGACTGCATTTGAAATAAAAACCAGCAAAGGCCGATTTGCATTTTATGGCCGATTACCCGTTATCGCATTTTCCACTGGTGGAATCGCATACAAAGAGTAAATCAAAGGTGGAGGCCAACCTCCCTCTGCCCCATGCAGAGCAAAATCACAATATATTCTTCTTTAAGTTAGATTTGAATACGGCGGGTGCATAAATACGGTAATAGTGGAGTTCTAGAGCAAACGGCACAATAAGTGCTAACGCTTGGTTTGCAATTTCACCTGAACACTTTATAGCTGGAAACATGTTATGAAAGATGGGAAAATAACTACAGATACAAAGAAGAGAACAGCCGTGCATCAAAAGCAGCTATTTTATGGGAATTATATTAAACCACAGAGGTACACAAGTAGAAAGTAGAGTCGAAAAACATGAAAAATGGAACGAGACTCTTTTTAGTATGGAACTGGATTATGAAACCAGCTAGGTATTTATTTTAGATGCTACTATTTTATGACTGTTTTCAATTCAGTTACACTATCATTCAGTAGTTT
>NW_015548219.1:1068066-1072012 GCF_001515605.1 Sinocyclocheilus anshuiensis | reverse complement strand
CGCGCGACTCGTTTGAGCTGCGCAGCGCTTCGAGTGTAGAGCCTGATTTATACTCGCCGTGTCAGGAGCGCGAAGCTGCGTGCAGCAAAAAATTACGCGAATATTGATTAAATGATGGATGGGTTTCATGCTAAAGTAATTTTTTTTTTAAGAAATTAATACTTTTATTCAGCAAGGATGCATTTAATTGATTAAATGTGACATGCATAATAAACACAAAACCTTATCAAAATAAATGCTCTTCTTTCTATTCAAAGAATTCTGACAAAAAAAAAATAAAAATTATATATATATTGTATCTTACTGTTTTATTGTTGTTATGCTTTTTAATTAAGAATAACAATGAATCCATCTTTTGTTTTAGTCTTAAAAAGTGAAAGGTGTGTAGATCAAAAAAACGGACCAAATTAGCATGCCCTGCTGTAAATTTTGACCGGTTGATGAAAAACAAGCTTATGTGGATTCTACACATTTAAACAATAAGGTATCTAGTATTATTTATGGAGCAGATAAATACATATAATCATTTATTAATCAATTATCATTTTGACTTGACCCTTTTCTTTATTTAAAAGCTGAAATGTGAGGTTTACCATTTATGAAACTTTTTCTAAGCTTTATTTGAACATTTACATCAGAAAATTCAGCTTTGCATCACAGTAATAAATTACATTTTACAACATATTAAGATAGAAAAAGTTCTTTAAAATTTTAATAATATTTCAAAATATCACTAAATGCAACCTTAGGAAGCACAAGACGCAAGAAAAGAAAAGAAAAGAAAAGAAAAGAAAAGAAAAGAGAAAAGAAAAATTAGTTTTTATTTAACTTTTTAAGATTTATACTGTCACGCCAAGTGAGATTCATTCATGCAAAACTGATTGAAAACTCACTGTTTTTGAGTCAGAGAAACTATTTAGCTTATTTGACTGTATCTCATGTACTTTAAATCAAGAGTAGTGTGTAGGAGGTGGTGGATGCTGCACACTGGTGGTGGATGAGGAGATCCCCCTGACAATGTAAAGCGCTTTGAGTGCCTAGAAAAGCGCTGTATAAATGTAATGAATTATTATTATTATTATTATTAGGAAGTTCTTAGGAAGGCAAAAATGAACTGATCCGAGATCCGACTCACCAGAGCAGAAGACTCTGAGAACCCAAAGACAGGCCGCGGCTCTCCGTGCGTTCTCTGTATTCTGCCGCAGCAAACCCAGAACCAGCAGAACTGCATCTGCCTTCTGTGCTTTCAGACCAATTTGACGATCTGAGGGAAATAAGAAAATCATGTTCCTCTTTGACATTCAGAAAATGTACATTTGTAACGTCTTGCTTTGACAGTGTTTTGCTCACTACATGGATCTGGGAAGGCAAAATTTCTGAGCTGTTGGCAGCTGCGATGAAACAGATTGCTTTGGTTTGGAGATCAAAACCATATGTGTAATAGGGGAAATTGGGATATCAAAGGGACAACATCACTTTCAGAATCAAATTTTTTTAAAATCGGATTCATTCTAACCGTGATCACAAATGATACACGAGATCAACAGTTTCAAGTTAAAACAAAATCATATTTACTTTTTAATGCATGTTCCTGGATTTACTGTACAAAATTTGTAAATAAACAAAAACACAAAAATACGATTGAATTAAGTTTTAAATTTGAAAACGACTGAAGATTATCCAATATTTAATTAAGTGTTATTAAATTATTTGTGTTTTTGAAGATTAACTTTAAGCAAGCATCAGATTATGGCCCAATATAATCTAAATGTACATGCATGCACAATTAAATATCTATTTTATAATTGATTAATCGATACATATAACACTGACAGATATTTTATATATATATATATATATATATATATACATGATAAAAAAAGAGTAACTTTTTTCAACCTTCTCCACCAACCACATCTTACAGAGACAATTTCTCCATAATCAGTTTCCAATAAACCCAAGCTAACAGATTTTCATGTTAATTATCAATCATATCACTTGTTGTCACATTAGAGAATTCAAATGGGTTGCAAAAGCAACTTTATGTTGACTTAAAACAATGGTTTGCTCAAAAATTTGAAGCTAGAAAGTGAATTACAGTTTTTCTCAGTCGCTTTGGAGCATTTCTCAAATCATCCTTAATATTTGCAAAAAAGTATGTGCATTCCTCAAAACAATTGGTACAGACAGCACCACACAATGGATTACCTGCAAAAGCCTGTAACTTACTACCTTTGAGGTATTTCAGAGAACTGGTTTGTCATTGGTTGATCTACATTCTCTTCATTAGTGAAAGTCAAGATTCACTTGCACAATTCATGCCAAATTTACAAAAAGTCTAATAATAATAATAATGTGTAAAAAATGTGCTTGACAGTTTATGACAACTAGATGAACCAATTTGCATTTAATGACTTATACGATGAACTAAAGACTAGATGTTTTGAGGGGTAAGACTATTGCACAGAAAACTATATAATACATTTTGAGCAACATTACATTAGCAACTGATAATGTAGCAAACCGCAGATAAATGTACATAATCAATTGCATGAATGTACCAAAGCAATCGCAACTTGTTCAAACGAATGAGAAACTGCTTTTATGATGTGTACAAATGACTAGATGATAGAGTAGTTTTGAGAATTTCATTTCTGATTTGAGAAATGCACCAAAACGACTTGAGAAAAACTGTAATTAGCAACATTATTCCATTTTCTCCTTCTGTGTTCCACAAAAGAAATTGTCAAAGATTTGGAACAACATAATGGTGAGTAAATGATTAAAATTATTTCATGTTTTGGTGAACTATCCTTCTAAGATGAGAAAAAGCAGAGTAACGAAAACACTCTAGGATGTTACAGTATTTCCATACAGTACATCAACTATTTATGAATCTGGAACTAATGCAGATCATTGCACCATTTGAAACAGACAGTGGTCTCTGCTTTGTAAATGCAAATGGATTATTGAAAAGTCGGTGTGGGGTGGAAAATGCTGTCCGTAAAAACCCACCGCCCAGAGAGGAACGCGACAGAAACCATTCAAACCCAACATCCCGCTGGCCCACCATGACTACAAGCACTTACAAAAACAGCTTGAGCACAAAAAATCCTGCTTACGAACTAATTTACGCTTTCAACAGATGGAGTTTGTTTTTAGACGTGTTTTGTCTAAATGGCAAAGAGAGACGTGAAGATGAAGGAAAACATACCCTGTTGCCGGGGTTCATTAGGACAGACATCAAAGTGCAAGAGTGGAACGCTGACAGACACGAGATCCTGCGAGGGATCAAACTCTCGCTCCTTAAGTTACACAACATCTAAACACTGACTGTGCCTGTGCTCAGACGGCGACCTCTGACCCCTCGGGATTGAGGGCTTTTACCTGACCCGACAGCGACCCTACACATGCTGTCTGCACCCTCAGACAAGCTGTGACTTAACGGGCATTCTGAATATTAGAGACGTCTATTTTTGGTGATCGAGGTGCTATTTATAGCAGTCCAGCAATGAACTCAGAAATACCCAGCACTAAACATGATTAAACTATAAATCATTATGAGAAATACAACTGTCTCCTACAGTGTGAACCACTTAAAATGAAGAGATGAAGAGGAAAACGTGAAACTGAATTGGCGTTGAACTAATCTGAGGACACTACACTGTCTCTTAATCAAGTTCACGGAGCCAGTTATTTTTTCGGTCCACAAGGAAGCTGAAATGTTGGGCCAAATGAGAAAATCGCAGCCAATCAGAAAATATTTCAAAATTATAGGAATATTTCAGCTAAAACGGAAATGCTGTCATTACTATTTACTTATCCTCATGTTTTTACAAACACATATTCTGTTTGTTTTTTTCAAGTGGAGATGTCACAATTCAATATTCATTGCTATAGTTAACTAAAACTACAAATATTAAAAAGTATTTTCTGTAAGTGAAAT
>NW_015548219.1:1064747-1067891 GCF_001515605.1 Sinocyclocheilus anshuiensis | reverse complement strand
ATATATAATATTACATTAGATATTACAAATTACATACAAATTAGATATTAGATGTAACAAACATTAGTATGTACATAATAATAATAATTCCTACAATGTATATAGCGCTTTACATAGAAGGGGGGAATCTCCTCAACCACCACCAGTATATGAATATAAAAATTTTACGTGAAAAGTAAAATTGGTGCCTTAGCAACTAAATGAAATAAGATGAAACACTAAAAATTACTAAAACTGAAATAAAAAAGAAAACTAAATAGAAATATTAGATTTTTAAAAAATTGACATTAGATATGATATTAATATTAATATGTGCATAAATATAAATACTGCATGAAAAGTAGAAATGGTGCCTTGGCAACTAACTGAAATAAGTTGAAATACTAAAATTACTAAAACTGAGATAAAAAATAAAACTAAATAGAAATATTGGATTTAAATGTATTAGATTTTAAAAATTAGACATTAGATATGACATAAATATTAATATTAATCTGTACATAAATATAAATATTGCATGAAAAGTAGAAATGGTGCCTTGGCAACTAACTGAAATAAGTAGAAATACTAAAATTACTAAAACTGAGATAAAAAATAAAACTAAATAGAAATATTGGATTTAAATTCATTAGATTAAAAAAAATTAGACATTAGACATGATATAAATATTAATATTAATATGTACATTCATATAAATATTGCATGAAAAGTAGAAATGGTGCCTTGGCAACTAACGGAAATAAGCTGAAATTCTAAAATGACTAAAACTGTGATAAAGAAAACTAAATGGAAATATTGGATTTAAATTGATTAGATTAAAAAAATTAGACATTAGATATGATATAAATATTAATATTAATAAGTACATAAATATAAATATTGCATGCAAAGTAGAAATGGTGCCTTGGCAACTAACTGAAATAAGTTGAAATACTAAAATTACTAAAACTGAGATTAAAAAATAAAACTAAATAGAAATATTAGATTAAAACATTTTGACATTAGATATGATATTAATATTAACATGTACATAAATATATATAAATATTACATGTAAAGTAGAAATGGTGTCTTGGCAAATAACTGAAATAAGTACTAAAATCACTAAAACAACAACTGAAAAAAGCTATGCATTACAATTTTAAATATAAAAATAAAAGCTAAAATATTAATAAATTATATGATTGTATAAAAATAATACTAAAACAGCTTACTTTCTTTTTTGCTTTTTGCATTCGAGTAGCTCAAAGAATAATTGCATCCCAAATGACACACTATACACTTATGCACTATGTCCTCATGCATGTAGTGTATGAATTTGTGACGTATAAAGCTGACACAGCTGAGTGCATGATGTCCAATATTTTTTCGGTTATTTAAGTGCATCATCTGGGTATTTAAAGTGCACTTTTTCTTTGTGAAATTTTCAGTGTGAACACACTTCTCGCACTATTTATACTACAAAATGTCATAGAATGGTGCACAAGTATGGGATTTGGGACGCACCTAATATTTACCTGAGAATGTTTACCTGTTCTGTCACCAGTAAAATAACCCCCATCATACTCAAATAAAATAAAACTGTTTGTCTCCTCCCCTTCTCTCCTAGCCCCGCCTCCTCATCACTCACCTCGGTAGCCCACCTTGGCCAGCAGGTGCAGCAGCGGCAGTAGGATGGTGTAGTTGGGAGTGAAGCTGCGGGTTGAGTTCACCAGAGCCATCAGCAGGGCCTCGCTGCCTCCTTTCGATATCATGTGATGAATCCGTCTGTCTGTGCCTACAGGAAACAGCCGCCGTCATTTCACAAAATCTCAAATTTAGGCTGATAACTTGTACGCCAAGTGCCGGTGCCATCTTTGCCACTGGCGTGCTATCGCAAGATGATGTCTGGGTTTATTTTCGACTTTCTTTCAGAACTTATGAAAATTCGTGCTGATTAGAACTTTGTGCTGGAGGCTGGTGAATAAATTTGGCTAATTAGTTTGCAGTGAATTCATTTCAGATTACAGGATTACTATAGTACTGTTCCACCTCTACAAGAGTATTATTCGATAGATTTGTTGGTGAATAATAGACAAGAATAAGGCCAAGATATGGAAATAAATAGCATTGAAACAGTTGAGTTTATATAATTAGATCCTGGGAGAAATGTGAATTGACGTCACGTCTCTTTTCACCAGTATTTTCAATGTTATTAAGATTGCTTTAAAAGATTTGGTTTTGAAGGTAATGCCTCTGGATTATTGTGGATTTTCAACATTTCTTTTTTTTTTTCTGTCTTCTCAAGGTGTCCTGACTTAAATCAAGTACTTTGTTTACATTTGTTCACTTAACAGACGCTTTTATCCAACGCGACCTACAAATGAGGAAAAAAATATTAATTTTTATTTTTTCCACACAGCACACAAATTGAAATGCGCATGTACAAGTAGAGGGTAATCTTTAACTGTACATGGTTGTTTCTTCACAGGACATTTTTAGTGTTGTGATTGACTTATCTGTATAGTTGTGATTGTCTTATCCGTATTATGTAGCAAGAACAATATTTTACAATTCTTTTAACTAAAATGGTTTCTTTATCTTGCTTGGCCTAATTTCATAACTAGCATTCTGTATATTATAAATACACACAAACATAATATTCACACATTTTGCATATTGAACAGGATGTTTGGAAAGGTGCCATTTACCTTGTTTATTGTTTTGTTTTGTTTTTTGTTCAGGTTATGTCTCATATTTAGAGTCCTTAACCAACTACAATAACGTCTGAAAAAACATTATTAGGGGCAAAATTGTTGGTTTCTGATGGAAATGACACCAGAGCTGACAGTTGTAAATAACAAATTTTCTACAATAAATTAAATTGGCCTGTGTTTATGTCTCTCTATAAAATGTATAAAAAAAAAATAATTATTATTATGACATTATATATTTTGGGAAAATCTAGGTTCAGAACAAAAAATAAAGTAGCAAAAATAAATAGCTGAAGGCATGCTGAAAAGTAAAAGAACAAAAAAAAACATTTTAGACCTAAATCAATCTATAAATCAATCAAATAAATAAAAATGTAACAATAATTTAAAGAGCATATAAAATAAATATTATACAAATAGTACTTAAATTTTGTACAATAAATTAAATTGA
>NW_015548219.1:1062473-1064695 GCF_001515605.1 Sinocyclocheilus anshuiensis | reverse complement strand
ATTCTTTGGGAAAATCTGGGCTTAGAAAAAAAAAGTTATCAGAAAAGTAGCAAAAATAAATAGGTGAAGGCATGCTAAAACGTTTTCAAAACCATTTTAGACCTAAATCAAATAAATACAATTTTAACAATAATTTAAAGAATATATAAAATAAATATTATACAAATAATGACAAATAAATATTTCAATATTTCAACAAAAGTTTAAATATATGTTAGCTTCATACAAATCAATCCCTAGGACATGCAAGGGCCCAAAGTTGAAAACACCCATATATAAGTGGTTTGTGGCTTTATTGGACACACCGAGTGGTTTCACTCCTCTTGGTTGATGAAACAAATTCCAGCACACTTGCAATCAGTGCAGAGATGTGACAGAAAACATTTGGCTGTAGAAAAAAGGGCGTCTCACCTACTGACATCAGTTCACCCAGGACGTTGAGGATGTTTAGCATGTTCTCCTTGTCTCCAGCGTTCTGAAAAGAGAACAGAAAGAGCAGCACGCTTAAAAGCAAAACCTGGCCTCTGCATTAAGACTTCCTATAGCATCCACACAAAATGTGTCTCAACAACCACAAAACAATCTAAGCAACTCCAATAAAGCATTCACAGATGACATGTGAGATATAAAGTGTTGAGTGCTTCCTGGCTGGCAAAGCAAAAATCCTCCGGCATTATGTCCGTTTTCAGAATGCATTGGGACTGGTACCCCGGCGGGAACCCGGAGCCCCATGGTTAAAAGCAGCAGCAGTTGATGGGTAAGCGGTCGGGGGCTGTAATCCTCAGAGAAGGGACTCCACAGCTGGGGATTCAAGCTTCAGCTCTCATTATAGGGCAAAAACGACAGAAAGAGAGAGAGAGCACGACATTGTCCTGCCTGCATCTGTGCTGGCCGTGTCTTTCTGACAGTAGCCATTGAATCCTATTAGGCATCTCCACAGCCAACTGCACCGCAAAGAGATGTGTCCTGCCAGGGAGCTGTCACTCTTACCCACATTAGTCAACTGACAAAAGAGATCAGTGTCAGCAGAGCATGAAAGTACATACATGTACTTTAAAAGTCAACGGGGCTAGTTTCTGTGAGTGTGGAGGCATATTGTTTGCCTCTATTATAATAGATGCATTCTGGACACAGTTATTTTAGTATTATTTACAAACTATCATAGAATTTACTCATTTTTCATTAATAATTTATTATATCTATCAAATCAATCAATTACCAAGAATGATTTGGGCTCTGGAGATGAGAAGAAAATACTGCATGATTTATTTTATTCAACCTGGTCTCATAAATATACGTACCTCTCTTTGTACTTTTTGTGCAACACCGTTTTTACGTACCTTACTGCACGTTTCACCACAGTTTCAAAGAGAAATGTCCACTGAGTGGCGCTAAAACATGGCTTCAATACGTGAGCCCTGGCACGTTTTTATTATGTTGATATACTGTAGGTACGTATTGCCTATTGTATGGAATAAAATCACTGTCAAAAATAATCGTACGTAATTCAAAGCATTTGTGTGTCATTTTAATTTACTCGTGCGTAATTTAAAAGTATTGTATGTAATTCTGTTTTTTGTCAGAGTTGGATTCCAAAATCTACGGCCACGACAGTTTACAGATACGAGATTGTGTGTGTTTGTTACGAGTACAACTCCAAAATGTACGACTATGACAGTTTACAGACACAACGCTTGTTTTCACAACAGCTCTGTTACACGCATGACATGCGAATTGCGACCATGAAGTGCGGTGTGCGAAACGACTGTCAAAAATACGTCATCATTGTCACAGGCATTACTATCCGAGGGAAGATGAATCGATTCCACGAAGTGCCACCGTTTTAAACCACTGGCGCCAAAATGGTGGATCAGCAGCCAAGCGCTCACTCATCGTCTCAGGTAAGTGATTTTTTTTCTTTTTCAAATTCGGACATGTTTAAGGGTTAGTTATCACTAATGACAGAGAGGAGTAATATTACAGAGATAGTTTAACTATAGTAGGTAAGATTAGCTCTTAGTGTACATTTAGGTGTTTAAAGAATTAGAATACAGCTGTTTAGGTATGGAGGACCAAACCTGCAGAAATTAAAAACAAATAAATACACAAATAAATAAGTAAATGTGTGTATAAATAAATAAATACGCAAATAAATAAATGTGTGTATAAATACACGTATTCTTGTTTAAATACGTATATAAATAATTAAACGTGTGATGAAA
>NW_015548219.1:1056151-1061433 GCF_001515605.1 Sinocyclocheilus anshuiensis | reverse complement strand
TTGGTAGTAAAAAAGTAGCTTTTTTTTTTTTTTTACATATGATTTACAGTTTATTTTAATGAATATCAAAAATGGAAAAGGTGTGCATTATAGTTGAGACCTACATGAACACTTTACAGTTGGTTTTGTGACTGTAAGTCATTCTGCTCACATGCTATTGAGCTTTAAAATATGACATATTTAGCGTTTGAGCCCATTCGGTACTGAAAAAAGAAGCATTTTTTGCATATGATATCATAGTTTATTTTAGTAAATATCAAAAATCTAAAAGGTGTGCATTATAGTTGACACCTACATGAACACTTTACAGTTGGTTTTATGACTGTGCGTCATTCTCCTCAAATGCTATTGAGCTTTAAATTATGGCATATCTTGTGCTTGAGCCCATATTCGTAAAGAAAAAAACAGCAACCATACCTAAACAGCTGTATTCTAATTCTTTAAACACCTAAATGTACACTAAGAGCTAATCTTACCTACTATAGTTAAACTATCTCTGTAATATTACTCCTCTCTGTCATTAGTGATAACTAACCCTTAAACATGTCCGAATTTGAAAAAGAAAAAAAATCACTTACCTGAGACGATGAGTGAGCGCTTGGCTGCTGATCCGCCATTTTGGCGCCAGTGGTTTAAAACGGTGGCACTTCGTGGAATCGATTCATCTTCCCTCGGATAGTAATGCCTGTGACAATGATGACGTATTTTTGACAGTCGTTTCGCACACCGCACTTCATGGTCGCAATTCGCATGTCATGCGTGTAACAGAGCTGTTGTGAAAACAAGCGTTGTGTCTGTAAACTGTCATAGTCGTACATTTTGGAGTTGTACTCGTAACAAACACACACAATCTCGTATCTGTAAACTGTCGTGGGCGTAGATTTTGGAATCCAACTCTGACAAAAAACAGAATTACATACAATACTTTTAAATTACGCACGAGTAAATTAAAATGAAACACAAATGCTTTGAATTACGTACGATTATTTTTGACAGTGATTTTATTCCATACTATTGCCCTGTTTTTATTATGTTGCTTCTGGTACGTATTGCGGCTGCTCAGAATTCAAATATCTGTGTACTGTCGCTAAAAGTTAATGCTGTATCGTGTTTGGAAATATGCCCTACACCAAACCCAACCCTAAACCTACCCGATAGTGTTAACAAATGCAAAACTGATATAAAAACACATTTGTTGATGCAACCGTTCCATTTCAACTTCCTTATATGCAGATTGAACTGTTTTGTCGAACTGTGGTTACACAGGATTCGAACCGGAGCTCCTCGCCTCTCAAGTACGTCTCCGTACTCCGTGAACTACCGAACAAACCTACCATCGATGAAAACCCATAGATATAAAGCTGGATATGTGCGAGGCTAACGTTCAAAAGTATCAGTTTTCAAATCTCCCAGCATATTAATATTGTTTTGAAGTCATAACATGACATAATTCAAACACAATTACTTGAATTACTCTTCAAGTAATTGTGCGAAAATTACGCTTTATTAATCGAAACTCTGTAAATTTGTGTGAAAAGGAATAAAAGGTGTCGGGAGTTTTACTGCCTCTAGTGTTCATTTCTTTTGGAAACTGCAGTGATATGTACTTATTGATACGTATTTCGTGTCTCGCTAAAAAGTGCCCCCAGGTACGTTTATGCCATGAAACCAGGTAGATTTTATTTTAGCAAAAATGACTGCAGGTTTAGATTTTTTTTTGTTTCTTTGTTTTTAAATTGTTTCAAATGTCCTGATCAACCTGAATAAGAGAAAACATTATTAAAAAAAAAAATACATATCATTAAGATTTAAGCCTTTTAGATGAGCAGTGCCACTATTTTTTAATTCATTAATTAAATGTCACTTCACACAAGCTCCCAAATCTCATTTGTTTTCACACACATTCAAATATGGTACAGGTTTGTAATCAATGATTATTTATGGGATAAATTATATTTCATGAGAGCAAATTTAGGAGAAGATTTTATTTTTTTTTATCCAATTATGATTTAAATTTCAGACTTCAGAAGAGTCTAAAGGAAGCGCATGGGTGGTATGGATCACTTTTATAACTTTAATGGTACATTTTTGTCATTTTTTAAAGCACAACAGTGTTGTTGTTTTTTATTCCTTTTCATTGTAAGCTAAAAAGCCATCAAGACATTTTATCAAACAAGTCCTACTGTGTCCCATGGCATAAAAAAAATCATAAAACTTGGAAAAACCTGAGGGTGGTTAGTAAATGATTTTTGGGTGAACTATTGCTTGAACTTTGTTTCAGGGGCTTTTTTGACATTTATGAGGGCATAATTTTTCTAAAAGCATAAAAACACATTTATGCCAAATTTCTTAATTAAACCAATGTTTTATTCAAAATCTCTATAACTATGAAACATAAAATAGAAAAATATGAAATGTTACTGATAAAGAACAAATTAATTCATTGTAAGGACATTTTTAGCCCTCCAAATTTTACTTCCAGGGCATTTTTGACACACTCTGTGGCATTTTCGCTCCATATACCCCCATTAATTTCTGCCCCTGAAGGTGACTGGTTTTAATGAAGAAACCACAACTCACTGAGGATGAACTTTTACACTAGTAGAATGGAGCGTGCACTCTTTCTTGGAAATCGATGGCCCCGTCATCACCATCTGGGCTAATTCCATGCAACCATGTTAATTACTCAACATTAATGAGTGTGACTAGCATAGAGAGCCAGCTGGCACATCATTAGAGCATTATTTGCCCAACAATCTTTTAACAGAATAATACTTGATTTTATGAATAATTACATCTTTTTTGGTCTGGCATCACCTATGCCAAACTACAATCAGAAAGCGTTAATGTTTCCCATCTGCCAATCTGAAGAAGGAAGTGCGGTAATATACTCAGGAACCACTTGAAAGTGAAACATTTCATATCCTCATTCATTTTTTAATACTCTAATGAGGAACATTGACTACCTCCACTCCATTAATTTTTAAGAGGGTGGCAGGAGTGTGCCAGGAGAGCTTTGGCTGGGAGCCGGTCCTTTCAGGCCAAACAATTCTGAATAGCCCAGGAAATCTATTAAAATGTATTCTGACACACCTTCAAAATGATTTTGTACATCTTAGACACCAAAGGCAGGACCTGCCTCTGCAAGTCATACGAGAGATATAAAAGAGGAAGGGAAAAGCAGAGGAAGAATATGAAGAAAAAACTAACTCTGACACGGCACCCTGAGCGTCTGTGTCAGTCTCAATTTGAATTAGCAGGAATCCCATTTCAGGCACCAACAGCTCCATGTCAAGGACAGTGAATTTGGGACTTATTGCTTCGTTTGTTGCCAGTCATGGCTGGAGGAAGGCGACACGCTGGCTGTGGAGAAAAACTAGTTGGTAGTGAATATGTGTTCTCTAATCTAAAGTGTTACATTTAAATTTATAATAATTAATTAAATAATATTTGTAAAAAAAAAAAATATATATATATATATATATAAATAATAATAATAATAATACAAACATTCTATAATCAGTTACATATTACAATATCACTAATTATACTACATTTTCAAAATATTACAAATGTCCAGTATTGAAATTAATAAAAAAGAATATTACAGTATTTTCCAAAAAGAAAAAGAAAAACACACACATATGTGACCCTGGATCACAAAACTAGTCATAAGGGTCAATTTTTTTAAAGTGAGATTTATACATTATCTGAAAGCTGAATAAATAAACTTTCTATTGATTTTGTGGTTTGTTAGGATAGGACAATATTTGGCTGAGAGCTGAAAGCTGAGATACAATTATTTGAAAATCTGGAATCTGAGGGTGCAAAAAAATCAAAATATTGAGAAAATCGCCTTTAAATTGTCCAAATGAAGTTCTCAGCAATGCATATTATTAATCAAAAATTAAGTTTTGATATATTTATGGTAGGAAATTTACAAAATATCTTCATGGAACATGATCTTTTCTTAATATCCTAATGATTTTTGGCATAAAAGAAAAATCAATAATTTTGACCCATACAATGTATTGTTGGCTATTGCTACAAATATACCCCAGCGACTTAAGACTGGTTTTGTGGTCCAGGGTCACATATATATTAATAGAGAATTTTATATTTTAGTTCAGACTACAATGTAATGGATCAGAACACAATACTAGTTAAAAAAATCCTTTATAGGATTATATGATTAAGATCATTCGCTTTAACAATAACATTTAGATATGCACTCAAGTCTATAATGTTATTCGTTCTCTGTCCCTTCAAAGCGGTATACATTTTTCCCTCTGGTGAGATCAGAAACCTTTTAAAGCTTGTATTTAATCACACTGAGCTCATTGCTGCACTTGTTTCCTTCCAAACTGCTTTTCCACTTTTCCTTACAACACTCTTATCAGCATAGGGGGAATAAATCTCATCTTATGATTTTCACTCTCAATTAAGCACTTTGACGCGTACACTAAATAATTTCAGCCCTTCTGAGTTTGATTTTCATTCAAGAGGTAGAAAGTTATCGGGAATTCGGCACGCCGCCCTCCTGCGAGCATATAAGGCCTCAGCGGCTCATTGGCAGCAACTGATATATACAAATCACTGATATGAAATCAGTCACCACAAGCTGTGGAAGTAGATAAAAATCACATTTAAATGTACAATTTAGGTTTATGAGACATTTTGTGAGTGCAACCAATCTGCTCAACACCGATATGGAATGTATTCTGACACACCTTCAAAATGATTTTGTACATCTTAGACACCAAAGGCAGGACCTGCCTCTGCAAGTCATACGAGAGATATAAAAGAGGAAGGGAAAAGCAGAGGAAGAATATGAAGAAAAAACTAACTCTGACACGGCACCCTGAGCGTCTGTGTCAGTCTCAATTTGAATTAGCAGGAATCCCATTTCAGGCACCAACAGCTCCATGTCAAGGACAGTGAATTTGGGACTTATTGCTTCGTTTGTTGCCAGTCATGGCTGGAGGAAGGCGACACGCTGTCTGTGGCTAATCGTGAGGGTATTACTAGCTACCCTTGTCAGTTTGCGTTGTAATAAAGGAGTCAATTCTTCAGAGCCGAGGCCACACGGCCAATGCCAAGCATCTGCAAGGATCCTTATTTGAACTGACAGGACATACGGAGGCACGTTTTTTTGCCCAAACAGGACAGCTTTTTTGTGTCACGTTCAAAAATGCTTTACGACATGGGATCTAGGGTACACTAAAATAGGTAAAGATGCCATACTGTGTTTAGGGGCAGAAATCCATCAAATCTATATATAT
>NW_015548219.1:1034712-1056088 GCF_001515605.1 Sinocyclocheilus anshuiensis | reverse complement strand
CTGCTTGTCCACTTTTCCTTACAACACTCTTATCAGCATAGGGGGAATAAATCTCATCTTATGATTTTCACTCTCAATTAAGCACTTTGACGCGTACACTAAATAATTTCAGCCCTTCTGAGTTTGATTTTCATTCAAGAGGTAGAAAGTTATCGGGAATTCGGCACGCCGCCCTCCTGCGAGCATATAAGGCCTCAGCGGCTCATTGGCAGCAACTGATATATACAAATCACTGATATGAAATCAGTCACCACAAGCTGTGGAAGTAGATAAAAATCACATTTAAATGTACAATTTAGGTTTATGAGACATTTTGTGAGTGCAACCAATCTGCTCAACACCGATATGGAAAACAATAAACAAACAAAAAAGAATGTTTACTGGTCTACACATCTTTCATTTTAAACCAACAATAACTATTATATTGATGCTTGCAGTTATGCTATTACTCTCTCTCAATGGTTTGAATAAAACACTACCATTATTAACTACTGCCAACAGCATACACAATACCACAATCAAATCTGCATATACAAGTCACATCATCAAATTGATTAATTTAACTTAATCACACGGCTCTCTAGAATATTTTATTCTGACACATGTTGATCATGGCATTCTGCAGTGAAATGCACAGAATACATTTACAAAAAAATACAAAAACAAAATGCAAATATTGCAAAATATGACAAAATATGCCTCTTGTGTTTGTGCGCGTTACGCGTTTGCAGATCAGTCTGAATGAACAATATACTGCGTTAACGGGAAGACTAAACAAAAAGTAAACAACAAAGTTAATATTTTGGAGTAAATGTAAAATGCTTAAAAACACTAACTTGATGATATTCATACTTGGCTTTAATAAAAAGAATATTAATTACATTTTAATGTACATTTCTCTCTCCTTCTCTCTTTTTCTGATAGTGTAAGTATAGTTTGGTCCATTTATTTATACTAATATCTGTTCAGAAAGAGTTCTGCTCCAAATACCATCATGTTTAAATTGATGTCAGTAGTAATAAGCTGTTGTATTTTATATGGAGCGGCTCACCTCATGGAGATTTGACCAGATGAAATCTCACTATAACTGAACACTTTTATGATATTATATTATTCATAGAAATGGTATATTTCTAAATGGCAACTGCAACTAAAGCGTTTGCGTGATGCTCCCTCTAACCACTAGGTATTAGTATAATCCAATACGTATGGCAATTTTGTCTAGTGTAACAAACTAAAAAAAACAAAAAACTAAGTGTTGAAAAAAGTTGCTTAGTAATCCACAAATAGCATCTAACATTTCAAGCGCTGCATTCCATCGCGCACATTAAAGTAAACGTTGTTAAACTCGCCTCAAGGGCGGTAAACATGTTTACATTTACCGCCGGCTACTTTTTATGGTACTGAGAGACCATGCCATTTATCTTTCTCACTCAGGACATGGAAAGTGTCCTGCATGTGGGGGTAGTGTTCCCAGCGTGCCTGCCTGCATCTGTGGGCCGTTCCTATGCTTGACGTGTCAAAGAACGAGATAGAATCCAGATGCACTTGTTCACAAACTATGCGCGCTTACCTGCAACGTGCTGAGGAGGACCTCGAGTCCGCTGGAGCTCGGCGCCGCCATGGTGGGCCTCGATCGTGCTGAAGAACGGAAAGAGGAAGGAGAAATGAAAGAGAGGTTAGAGTGACACAGAGGCAGCACCTTCTCCCTCTGTGCTTTAACAAGACAGACGGTTACAGTTAAAGCCGAGAGGGGTTCAGCTTGTCGCCTGAAACTCTATCTCCCTCAGATAAACCCGTGGGCTGCTCCAGTTGTGCACGGACATTGAGATGAGGCTCCTATTAAAAGGGCCTGACGAGACACAGGGATTAAACCAAGCCGAGCATTTCACAGGAGAGGACACGGCCTGGAGGGATATCAAGAGGCTGAGGAATCTTCTAGTGTGTGTGTGTGTGTGTGTGAGTGAGAGAGAGATAAAGAAGAGAAGTGAGCGAGAGTGTGTGTACATGCATGAGAGAACTAATATAGTCAAGCTGTGCTTAAACATGGCCTGGCACTGACATTATAAAGATGATCTATCCCCTGAAATGAATCTCGACGGAGTAAATGAACGTGATTAGTGTGGTAGACACACTCACTGCATGTGTTTTTTTTTTGCCATCCTGGCTAACAGGGAATGTTGTCAGAACTTTGGCTAATGTTTTGGCAAGGTTCTGTCAAAGTTAAAGGCTCTCCCTCTAACATTACTAGAATGTTAGATGGTCTTTAACAGCGTTCTCAAAACATTAGCACAAAAAAAAACCTAATTTAGAGACTGTTCATGGAACTTTTGTTTGTTTGTTTTGTTTTCCCGAAACGTTTTAGTTAGACATTCTGGATGACTTTTTAATGTTACTGCTTGTTTCAGAACTTTATCTTTTTAAACATTACAGAGAACATTCAAAAGTAATGCTACCATAAAGTTTGCAAAATGGATAATTCCCTTAATGTTTTCTAACGTTCACATAACCAAGTAAAAAGTTTTAAAAATGTTTAAAAACTGGACATTATAAATTTTCAGCTAACATTCAGAAACAATGTTTTCATAACTTAAAAAGACCGTTCACAGAACCTTAAATGCTGTTTATACATATATATATACACATATATACATATACATATACATATATACATATATACATACATATATATATACACACATACCCTTTATGGAACATCATCTGAATCTAACTTTTTTTTTAATGTTACTACTTTCTGAAACAAGTAGAAAGTAGTAACATAAAAAAAAAAGTTAGATTCAGATGACGTTCCATAAAGGGTATATATATATATATATATATATATATATATATATACACACACACATATATACACAGACATATACATACCCTTTATGGAACATCATCTGAATCTAACTTTTTTTTTTAATGTTACTACTTTCTACTTGTTTCAGAACATACAGAGAACATTCAAAAGTAACATTTTAAACTTTCAGAGAACATTCAGAAATAACATTTTCATAACCTAATCAAAACATATTTTTGTTAGCTGAGAAAAAAGGGCATCTAATGCCAGGAAAAAACAATGAAATACATGTTTGTGTTACCAAGCGCAAAAGGCCTATAGCAGCTTTATTGCTTATCTTGTTTTGGCTTAAAGTTACATTTAGCAGATGATTTTATCCAGAGTGATTTACAAATTAGAATAATACGTGCAAAAGCAAATGTGATTGGCTAGAAGTTCCAAAAACTTCAAAAGGGGACAATCTTCTACAAGAAAATGTAATTGACGTTTTTGCTTTGGTGTAAAAACATACAAATCCTATGGAAAAACAAATTGCAAAGGAGAACTGTTATATAAACTGCAATGAGAAAAAAATGCAGAGCAAATCCAGATTTTTCTCCTAATAAAAAGACAACCGTATATTCAGAAGAAACCTTAATCGAGTCATTGTGCCCTATTTTTAAATATTATGACATATCTCACAATAGAAAATGTATGATTTTTCACAATTGCAATGTCGTTTTTTATCATTTGTTAGTTTATCTGGGTCATGCCATCCACAATTACTGTACAGGTATGTCACCAATAGTCACTTTTGTTTCTATTTGTATTGCTCCAAAGGAATTTAAGAAAGCAAACCTAGAATAGTCTCCTGACCTATGAAAGAGCAATAAACTTGTGTTGCAAGGGGTCCACATACAACTAAGACTAAATAATGAGAGAAACCCAATACCTGCAAGTTTGCTTCAGTCTATAAAGCAGATTCAGGTCATAACGTCTCTATATAGAGATTCCCAGGGCTCAGATATTATTACAGTACAGTTGCTTGTGTTCGAGTTATGTTACAGCTATAATTTTCCACATGCAGTGCCACGAGTGTCATCAACATATGACAAAGTGCTTTAACATGGAATAAATACGCAAACATGCATTCACACATGAATACACAAGTAGCTGTTTGATTTATCTAGACGACTCATAGATATACAAACTAAGAGAGACTGCAATCACGTTAATGGAGCTTTCTCATATGGAAACCTCAGTTAATAGCCTATTATTATTAATGTTTTCTAAAATATCATAATACAATTATAATCGAATTAGTTATAATAACAATAATAATACTACAAAATGACTACTGAGGATAATTGGTACTTGTAACAGTTTTGTGTCTCTAAACACTACACCCACACTCTTTCTAAGGTTATGCTGCTGCATGAATTGGCATATTCAGCGCATGATCATGCAAGAACAAAATGCTGACGTTTTGGAAAAAAGCAAGCCAAGCCATCCCAAAGCTCGTGAGTGATAGCTTTTTGGCAAAGCAACATGTGGTGAAAGTGTGCGGGAGGACGGTGTGTAATCGATGCCAAGAAAGTTTCTGCCTTCAAACTCGATAGGAAGTAGTGTTGGGTCATTCTTGAACGATTCATTATATTTTGCTAAAATGAACGAAATGACTCGAAAAAAGATTCGTTCATTTTGCTGAACGAGACTCAAAGGTCCGAGTCGGTAAAATGATCCGAACTTCCCATCACTAATAGGAAGGTTTTTTTTTTAGCCATTTGTTCTAAGTGAAGACGCGCGTGCACACAGCACTTCCAATATTATGTAAAGGAATTAAAATTCTGTCATAACTCACCCTCGTATAGATCAAAACCCGTTTAACTTTCTTTTGTGTCGATCAACTGTGTGTAGAATGGCCACTCGTTTCCATACAATGAAAGTGGGCTGTATAAAGTTACAATGACCAAAAGGCACCATAAAATTATCAAAAAATGTTCCATATGACCCATTTGTAATCTTCTGAAGCCATACAGACATTTGCGTCATTATTTACTGAAAATCTATTTAACGTTCATGAGAGAAAGCCGCGATGACGAATTTATAATGAATCTTTCTTTTGAATAGAATCTTTCGAATCAGATGACTCACAAATTCGGTCCAAATGATTCCTTGGTTCTTGAATCCAACTCACTGACGCAAACGCCTTTTAAAAACGTAAAGCTAGCTATTGTATAGTTTTGAAGAACATCCTGCCCACTCGTTTCCACATAATTAAAATGGGCTGTAAAGTTCCAAATGACTAAAAAAAACACCATAAATACATCATAACAGTGGCCCATAAGACTCACGTGTAATCTTCTGAAGTGAGGAGCATACAGAAGTTTACATCATTAATGAAAATCTTCTTAATGTTCATGAGAGAAACTAGCAATGACTCATTTTTAAACCGTTTTTTTTTTTTGTCAAATCTTTTGAATCAGATAAATCACAAATCTGGTTCTGGAGGTGTTGAGTTCAACTCAATGACTCAAACGCAGCGATTTAACGTGAGTTGAATCTTAATTAAACGCTATAGTATGGCTTCAAAAGACTTATAAATTTAACTAGCTGAATAGAATCAGTTTTAATCAGTTTATTGGTGCTTTTGTGTCCATCCCCATTGTAACGTCATATAAAAGAATTACCACAATTATTACATTTCAGTAAGTAGATGACAACAATTTTTATTCTTGGGTGAACTATCTCTTTAGGGCTGATTCGTCATGGGAATAAAGCAGCACAGTATCTCTACAAATTTACACCCACCCTTCATCTCTCAGACCATATAATTATCTCAATCATGGGGCGCAATTTAATCTGCCGACTACACTATTATGCGGAAGATGACTTAAATGTCCCATCAGGCCAAAGCAAGAATATTGTGTCCAGCTGCAAACACACAGCTATTTATACCACTGTTTTAGGACACTGAACGTCAGTAGAGGACATGAATCCTGCGATGACAGCTCTAGTGCAACTGATGAGATCAAAATGTTGTTCAGAGAAATCAAAGCAAGGATAGTACACTGCAACACTGCAAACCAGACTGACAAAAAGTTGGCCTGAATTGACCACTATTCATATGGGTAGGTTTTCCATTTAGTAAAAGTGCAATTAGTAAACGTGGGCATCTGTATAGTTCAGTTGCTTTGATACTTTCAACTCGAGATTGAAAGTACATTTGTGAAAAACTAATTTACCTGACCAGCTCATGGTAAACCCTGAATAGATCTTAACTTGTGCAGAACAAACAAGAGCAGCAGCACCTGTCATGCCATTCCATTTGCAGTGCGTCATCAAACCGTTTTGCATTAATGGTCCAATCAAAGAAGAATGTTTATAGTCAGCAGCTGATGAAGGCTTATGTGCGTCGTTTTCATTAGCTGATTCGCTGGCAGTAACCCGAGTCCTTCCTCTACAGTCAGGGTGATTTTGTTTATGTTTAAGGAGCCAAAACAGACGGCTGTCAGCATACAAAAAAGCTGAGTAATCTTTGCAGAGGGAATGCATACCATATGTAACCTACTAATTTCATTAGCATTTTTCAACTGTCAAATTTTCGCTTAAATCCTTGAACATAAAATTTTTCTTTATGCTGACTTTTAACACTGCCATAAAAGTAACTGAAATGTCTTATTAATTTGAAATGAATAATTAAAAAAAACACATTTAATAATAAAAGTAATTCTAAATTCAGATGAGCTGCACTTGAAACCTAAAATGACCTATATTACTTGGCAGAAGAGGTCTTATTATTGTTGTTGAGAATTAATTTATTACAATTAAGAAAATAGAAAAAAAATAAAACAAATATTATTATTGTTGTTGTTGAAAATTGTATATACTATTAAGAAGAATCAAAATAGAAGAAATAAGACAAAAATAAAACAAATATAAGAAAAAATACAATAGAGTTGTTTTTGATGTAGTAGTAATAATAATAATAATAATAATATCATTGTTGTTGTTGTTGTTGTTGATGAGAATTTAATTGCAATTAAGAATAAAAAATAGAAAAAATAAAAGAAAAAAATACAATACAAAGCCGTTTTGTTGTAAGAATAATACCAACAACAACAATCATGCAAATTTAATAATAAAAAATGAATACAATAATGATAATGAAATTAATAACAATAACCGTAATATTAATAGTGCTAAACATGTAATTATACAAATAATAATAATTATTTTTATTTAAAATAATTGTTAAAGAAATCGTAATTATATATAAGAAAAAATACAAATTAAAGTTATTTTGGTTATAATAAAAATAATAATAATAAAAACGAAGATTTTTATTAAAAATAATCATGCTAAAGAAATTGTAATTATATAAGAAAAAAATGCAATTTAGAGTTATGGTAATAATAATAATAATAATAATAATAATAATAGCTAAACATTTAATAAGACTAATCATAATAATAATACTAATAATAATAAATTAATAATAGCTAAACATTTAATAAGACTAATAATAATAATAATAATAATAATAATAACAATAACAATAATTCTGCCAAGTCAAACACTTCTACCGACACTTCTGCCCCAAACAATCTGCCAGAGAAACAGGTGATCCCACTAAACTCATGCTATTGGTTGAACAACAATTTGACACGTCTGTATGTTCAAACAAACAGAGGAATTTTGAAAGTGCCACAGTGTTTACACTCTTCAGAGAACGTCAACACACAACTTTGCACATTCAAGTGGAATTATAGTAAGTATTTTCAACCCAGTCAGATGTGCATTATTAATTGTAAACAAAACTAAAATTAGTGATCCCAGAACGCAGGTTCTGTGTTTTGAGTAACAGAAGCCTGATACCCAGAAGGGACCTTGACTCTTTCCCAGGCGTACAGTGATGAGCTGACGCAGGACATGCTAACAACACCTTCACCTCTGTCCTGTTCCGAGTGACCCAGTCAGTCATTATCCGACTTGAGACGTATTTCGCAAGTTCGGGTTTCAGAGCTGAGTGAGTTTCCACCCCACCATTTGTTCCCAGGCTAAAATAAGAATTAGCAGCTCTTGCTAATTGCAGCTGTGATCAAGGCCTTAGGATTTTATTTTTGTGCAAATCCATGAGAGGTAATTGGTTATGACAAGAATCTTTCTGCAGTTTAGAGATTTTTTTGGACAAACACCGAGATTATGATTGTTCAGAAAGTAATTCTCATCTGAACTGACATGAGTTTACAAGGAGGAATTGTGCCAAATTAATTTTAAAAATCTTGCCTGAGCACTGTTAAGGGTTACAGTTTGACACTTTGTGTAGTAATTTGGCACAATGGAAGCTTGTTTGGGAGAACAGTTTACAAGTAAAATTGCCATGCCACAGTAACTGTGAGCTTATAAAGAGAAAAAAAAAAGGAAAATCAGGACTCTAGCTGGGTAAAATGAACCATTATAATGAGAGCAATGAGCTTGGCATAACATTCAACACCATGTTGGAATATGGTCTTGTGGCCGATCATGTGTAAAACAAACTGTTGTAATTTGTGAATTAACTCCCATCAGAACGCATTGGAAGTTTTTATTGCTGAGGAGGCATGCAAATGCTTTTCTACATCACCATAAAAACTGAAAATATCATCTGAATATATGAACATCAACTTGGCCATGAAACTAATGCTGATAAATTGAGTTTGCAATGGTTTTAAAATGTTAGTTCTTTTACAAACAATTTAAAATAAATAATAAAAAGTGAAAAAGCTTCCCACACACACACACAATATGATGTTTAAACACTAGAGGGCAGTATATGAAACATGACTTAGCATGCCACAGTGACAACACATCATATCAAAATGGAGTTAAATGCACCAAGTCATGTCAATATTGTTGTTCCACAGATAACAAGAACAGCATGAAACACATTTGAAAGAAATGATCATGCATCAAAAAAGTTGTAGACACAGCACAAGAAAACTAATATCGAGTACAGCATTTCTCAGATAGCTGGACAGTTTGCCATCAACTCTGACGCATCCAAAGCAAAAGACTGAACTGATTAGATGATGGTGCGAGATGTTCTCTATTCACATCCTGCCCCCCTAGCATTACTCGACATTTCCCTCGAGTACGGAGCTCTATTTAAAACATTTTTGACCTTCATGTTTGACTGGGCTAAAGAGTAAGAGGCTTAAGACAAGAAACAAAACACCCCTTCCATTGCAAACTGCCTACCACCCCCCCACCATCGCTAATGCTATATCGTTCAAATCTTAGCCTTTTTCATTTTCAATTGTCATTCATGCACATCACTAAAATTCAAGGGACTTGGGACAAAGATAGATAGACAGACAGACAGACAGACAGACAGACAGATAATTAACAGCTCTCGACGTTAATGACGCAACGTTATTGCGTGTATAGCAACACTAAATCTGACGCAACCAGATAATGAGATTTCCCAAGCAGACAAATTATTGTCATACACTTTTAATTTTGGTCACACTTGCGATCGTATTGAAGCCCTGAATTCTACTAAATAAACTGTTTTAGCCATACAGTGTATTTTAATGAGCCATACAGTGAATCAGCGCCAAAATACTGTAGAATTTGATGTCTTTGACATCAACAACAAAATATACGGAAACTATACATTTGCTAAAGATGGTTATCAAATATGTTTAGGAAAGTTACTTTTTAAAGTAATGCATATATTGCGTTACTCCATAAAAAAGTAACTAATTGCATTAGTTACTTTCTAGCGAAAGTAATGCATTGCCTTACTTTTGCGTTACTTTTGCGTTACTTTTTTGTCACCTGAGTGCTTACTTATTTATTATTAGTACCAAAAAAACCTAAACGTTATATTTTGGCAACTGTAAATGTCACCAAAAGTGAAATTAATAAGCCTCAGGCTGAAGGAAGTGCTTCTGCCTCTGCACCTCACTCATAATGTCTCTCAACATGGAGATGGAAGAGGTGTCAATGAATAAACGGGAAAACAAAGAAACCCCCAAAAGGTGTATTTTTGGCAACTGTAAAGCCCCTTTCACACCAAAAGTGAAATTAATAAGCCCCCGGCTGAAGGAAGTGCCAATTTCTCTCCCAATTTTTCTCAACTTGGGGACGGGAGGGGTGTCGGTGAATAAATGCTATAAAAATGTAACTTGTGTTACTTATTTGAAAAAGTAACTCAGATATTTTCTTGTAAATTTAAAAGTAATGTGTTACTTTACTACTTACTTGAAAAAGCAATCCGATTACGTAACTTGCGTTACTTGTAATGCGTTACCCCCAACACTGCTTCTTATTTAGAGCCACTTATGGGCAGTCAAAGTTGATGTTGATGTTGATGAACATATGTGTGCAACAAAGATGGACAATTCTCTCAGTAAGTGCTTAGGGAGGCTCTGGTTGGCACCTCTGTCATGCAGACAAATCTGAAATGATAGGTTGGGATTATCAGTTCATCTCCTACTGTAACGAAAAGGGCTCTATGAAGTTCACAGGCTCTCCGTATAACTTGTCTGGAGCCACTGGGAGTACAGCGAGTGCCAAAGAACCGCGGCCAAACTTCGGCATTGAGTCAAGTTAAAGGACACCGGTTCATCCAGGCAGCCACACTGGCATATTCTATATTGACAAATGCATAATGCAACTCAAGCACACCCCATACACAAAGCACCTCGGCATGTCAATCATAAATCATCAACAGAGGATTTATGGAAAATCAGCTTTCTCATCAATAACATTAATCAAGTCTGTGAAATTCCAGGCCCACACCGGATCAAAGGTAGAAGCCTATATTGCATGTCAGTAACTGCATATGCTTTCTTAAAATAGTCCGGCAATAGACTTGGTTACTACACTACAAATCACAACATAATCCATTCTCAGCACTGAGATCCAAGGAAGAAACCAAGCTATTCACTTCTGACCAGAATGATAAATTAGGAGTCACCGAGCTATGGCAGACAGATGGAAAAGAGATAAACCTCTGCTCCGAGCCAAATGAGCCACTGAGAGCGTGCGCAAGAGAGGGAGAGAGCTAGAGGTGTTATGGACTTGTGCGTGTGTTGACATTTCTCTACACTACTGCATTAATAATGCAAACAAAAAAATCAACTTTACATACAGATGCAATATAGGTTCATTTATGTTTATTAGATAGAGATACGTTAATTCTGAAGTAATACTGAAGATACATACTTATTTTCATGTTAACACTCCTATTTGCCAACATTATAATTTCTGAGAGTTGTAATATATAAACAGAAAAAAGAAGTCACAAGTGTGAGAAAGTCTCACGTTGCATTCTTTTTTATTCCATGGTCGGAACAAAAACAATGTAAACTTGTGAAATGTAAACTCGGAGTTCAGAGAAAATTTTTCAAAATTGCTAGATGTAAATTCTGAGAAAAAATCCAGCAATTCTTTTTTTTTTTTTTCACAGAATTCTGAGTATACAAGTCAGAATTGAGATACAAACTTAGAATTCCGAGAAAAAGTTCAAAAAGCAAGATATTGAAAAAGGCAGAATTTTCTCAGAATTCTGAGTTTATAAGTCAAAAATCAAAAATGCAAGAATTTCTGAGAATTGTAATATATAAACAGAAAAAAAGTCACAATTGTGAGATTGTAATGCAAGTTGCAAGTTGCATTATTTTTTATTTCAGGGCAAAAACAATTGCGAAATGTAAACTCAATTCTGAGAAAAAAATCTTGCAATTCTGAACTTTTTCTCCGAATTCTGAGTATAAATCAGAATTGAGATATAAATTCAGAATTCTGGGAAAGTTCAAACTGCAAGATGCAAACTCAATTGCTCTCATAATTCTGAAAAACTCAGAAAAAGGCAGATGAGATTTTTCTCCGCATTCTGAGTGTATAGTCGGAACTGTGAGATGTAAACTCAGAATTGCAAGATAAAAAAATCAGAAATGCAAGAAAGAAAATGAGAACTCTGAGATTATCTCTCACCGTTCTGAGAAAAAAAAGACTAAATTGTGAGAACTTTTTGTTTGTTTTTATTAAATAAATTTTAAAATGTTACAATACATTTTATTAATTTATTGGTTTTTTTTATTTCATGGCAGAAACTTGCTTCCAATTATTTCAATATATCTGTATATATTTTCTCATTTTAAGTTCTTGGCACCTTTGTACGTCTGTAAATAGTTACTTGTGTAATGTCAAAATACTGAAATAAACAAGTTTGCACCAAACGAGGATCATAATCATCTAGATAAAAGGCCCTTCTATTTCAATTACGCCTTATATTCAGCATAAATAATGGAGGAAAATCATCAGTAGCAGCATCTAAGGGTGTGATAAGGTCTCTGTAATAGTGATCAAGTCAGATATATAGTGAAAACTATAATTATATAACATTTAAACTAGCCCTTTCATATTAACAGCTGATAGGGCTTTTTAGTGCCTGCCCTTCACATAAAAATTAGACTCATCTCCTCCTATTAAATAGCAGCTACATTATGAAGACATAATTATGCCATTGACTGCTATTAAGTGACATTAAAATTGTGATTCAGAAGAAAATAAGGTCACATCGCCTGTATTTACAGTATTTGCCATCTTAAAGGGGAGTAAAAGGCAAGAGCTAGGTAAAGATTCAATGAAATGGTTTGACAAATGTAATTTTCTATCCTGTACTGATGTATTTCCTATTCAAACAGGTTGGAGCAGGACAAATGGTCCTTTTTTACAGCCAGTTGCCTTTAGTTTATGTTGCTGTGTGCAAAAAGCAAAGGCGGCATACTTTTTTCTGCAATTTATATGTTGCCTACAAAAAAAATGTGCTTAAAGCTACTTTTGAACTGCTCCTAATGCAGAAAAATAAGTTTTGCCCCCCATTGTTTCATTACATCAGCAGAGACTAACTGCTAAAACTAATCAGCTAAATCCTGACCCTTGGTCAAAAGCATGAAATGCTAGTTGATCATCAGTGGTCCATTTTTCCAGAAGAGAAAGACTGTAGATTTCAAATGCGTATATCTGCTAAAGCTGTTAGAAATACATTAGCATATAGATGACCTCAAAGCTAACAGACATTGAGCCTAAACTCCCAATTTGGATTCATGGGGTTTCTACGGCTGTGAAGAATAATAAATACTCTGCTACTAACAAACTCCTGTTGGACTTACCTGGTAAACAAAATGTTTAATAAACAAATTATTGTTGTTATCTAAAATTGTGTTTCCCAGCCAAAAGTTTAACTTTAGACACAAATTATCTATTTTCAAAAAGCTTTGCAATCTTGGATTCATCCTTCCTCAGTTCAAAGCACAACAGCATTTCTTAGAACATATCCGGAAATTATGAAATGAAAAAAGATTTTCCAGTGTCTCATTCTCCCAAATTGACTGTTCTCTGGGCAACAACTCATTGCTTAGCAACTGTCACATCTGATAAAACATGCATCAGAGTAAATAAATATAAAGCACTACTTTAATATTTTGACAGCTTGGATTTTACCTTCAAGCATAAAAAAATGAAAAAGAAAAGTTGTCAAAATAATGTTTAATTCAATAATTATCACTGTAAATTAACAGGGCTAGTCACCAATGGAGGTCTAGATCAGTCACAGACCCCACTTTATTAATATTGATAATATCATGTATACATATACATATACATATATATATATATATATATATATACAGTCTATATATAGACTTGCAGATTATTTACATTTGCAGTCCTTGAATCACTGACCACCAGTAATCTACGTACCAGTTTGAGAACCAGTGTCATTGTTTGGGCCTTAATCATGATCGCGTGTCAAGTTCTGCCAAGTAATTTTTAGAAACTTTTAAAGTTCTCTGTGCACAGCATAGCTTGTGCCATACCACTGCCATGTTCATTCTATAAAAGCTTCTCTCAGTCGTTAGTGAATGATTCCTAACGCTGTGGGAAATACAGGCAGATACCTTAGACGCCAAACTAGTGGCTACTGAGAGTCACTTAAAGTTCCACCTCAAGTGCGACTTCCTGCCCTTCTATCCAAAAAAAAAAAAAAAAGGGATCTGGCAAATCATTAGAAAGATTATTAGCTGAAAGGTAACACTCCCAGCTCAAGCTACAATGATAAAAGTTCACGATGGGGTCAAATGTTTGGTCAGAACTGCAAAGGTTTCATTTGGCTTCCTCCTCTATAGGTCAACCATACAAGTTGTATTCTATCTTTGGTTCTTGCATGTTAATCAACTTACTCTACAATATTTCATTAGCATTTGGCTGATATTTAACAAGACAACAAGGCTATGATGTGTTACATTCCTGTTCTAAGTATGTTTTTTGTGAGGTCTTTTGAAAAAAAAAAAAAAAAAAGGCAATAATAAAATAAACAGCAATGGTAAATAGCTTCCCTTATGCCTTTGGGAGCCAACAAATCCAAGCCGTCTCCATTAGGACAACAGCTGCTGATGAAGCAAGCACCATGAAGAGTAGGTGAAAATGGCATGACTTAACCTTGAACTTCAGGAGGAAACTAGAAACCTGCTTTGAAAAAAAAATTTTAATAATAAAACAACCGCACCTCGCATTTGAGTCGCTTGGTTAATCGTATCCACTTGAAAAGTGGCATTAGCACAATGCACAAACAATTAGCACAAACGTTCCATCTGTGCAGGTAAATTCAATTAGAGCTAATTATCACATTATTCTTTTGTACAAAAAGAATTAACGTCTTCAAGAGGCCAAAGTCCGACCATCATTATCTAGGCTCAAACCGACCACTATCAGAAAACATTCTGCACAAAAACAACTCTGGCTCCATGAATAATGTGCTAATAATAATGAAAAAAAAAGTTTGACCCTGATGTCCCCTAGCAGTCTTCAGCGTTAGTTACACATCAGCAGTACCCGCTGGGTTTTTGGCTTAATCTCCCTAAAGCCTCTAATGGCATGGCAGAATGAACAAATATTTAAATGCCTCAGTGAATACAGCCACGGCTAAAATTACACAGAGGGGGTCATATCTTTTTTTACCAATATTGTTGAAAAGTGTAAACAACATCTAGAGTGTCACACATACACCAACGCATGCGAACATTATAAACTAAGAAATAGAGTCAAATGTTGCAGATATCACATCCCCATAAGCGGCAAGGTGACTTCATCACACACAATACCACTGAATCCCTCTCTAATCCAGACAGACAGAGTCTATAAATTATAACCTACACCTGTGGGACATGGACTTCCTAAAGCCAGAAGAGCTTTAGCGCTTTCGCGGTCTCTCTATGGAATTCTCCTGGCACAATTGCATTGTGGGATGTAACTGTCACTCAGCAGTGATCTTTGTTTAGTTACATAATACCATAAATATCCCAACGTTTGAGAGGCAAACTCATGGATTGTTAACCATACGAAGGAGGCAAGGAGGACAAATATCAAAAACTGCTGCGTTCGCTGTTGAGGCTGCAAGATAAAAATAATGTCATTTTGACAGGACTGACATGGCAATTTGTGACATGAAGAGCGGAGGTCAAGCTTATTTTAGAAACAAAACCTGATACAGCTGTTGTGCAATGTCTTGAGTCGATGGAAATAACTCATATCGTCTTAAGCTCAGTTAAAAGCAAAGAGCAGGTGGGGCTTGAGACATTCCATGTGGTTGCCCAAAATCCATGAGATGTGCCAAGATCAAGATGGCAAAGACAAGAGCTCCGCCCATCCTGTTGTCTCGCCAATCACAAGGCAGTGCCTAAGCACAAATGCAAATCTTTGCACGTCAGCAAGAGTACGCCTGCATCAATCGGGCCGATTATCTTGATAATTGAGCATGCATTTAAAGGTTGACTCCGGTAAATCTTGTAAATGTAACCATGCAATCCTCTGCAACAAATCTTTTCACTGATCGCTCTACTGAGTCTTTTTAAAAACACTAGATGCATCAAGCTCATGCAACCTGGTCAAAAGCTGTGAAAGGCTGCAAAAGATCCCTGTGTGCAAGCAAAACAAGGCATTTACATGTGCAAGCTCCGGTAGGAGAGCTCTTTACACACGGCACGCTCTTGCCAAGTGCAGGATTTGATGTGCATTCAGAGCATTGCAGAGATTTATCTTCTCGCTTACCCCCATTAGTGAGGATTCCACACTCTCTCAATGTCGCTGTCCAGGTGAAGTAACCCGGTTTACTGTAGCTGTACATCTTAGGATGGTCAATAGGGTCAGAAAAAAGGACAAAAGGATATAGGACCAAGAGTAACACAATAGATTCCTGTCTGCTTCTACCTCCTCCCTCTGCCTATAGGCCACTCACTGAGTGCTGAAGAGGCAAGTGCACCCTAGAGGCCAGTGGGATGTAAATCAGTCCAGGGTGCACAAGTTGTCTAGGGTTGTGTGGTATCTTTCTGTGGGGGGTTGGTGTTGTGGTTTTATGCAGCTTCTTTAGATAGCTTATGGCAGGGTTTATAAATGTATGTGTCTGTGGTGTTGTATGGGCGGTAGACTTAGAACCTGCCAATGGAGGATGTCCAAACTAGTCTCAGCCTCTTGATGTGTCCATCCACACCACACAATATGAATAGCATGTTATGCGGGGAATGCACAAGTGAAAATAAACCCTATTCATGCAAGCATGCAACGGGATCCCTTTGATCGGCATGACACAAAAGCTAACAAGTATCACCATAGCACAAGTTTGCATCCTTACCCTATCCATGCTGTCCACATTTCAGGTCATTATTCTCCCTTGAGTGCTGCTAAACTGCATCAGAACAAAACAGCTGTAAATCACCATCTAAAGCCCCTATTAGCATCAGCTTGGTTGCCAAGTTCAGACAGTGATGTTTAGTCGCAACAATCACAGGAACTTCACACGGTGCAAGAACATTAGCCTGCCATGATGGAAAATTAATAAAACTGTTGAACGCCATAGCTAGGCATGCACGGGAAGCTCGGAGAAGCGTATCTTGTAAAGGCGGCTGCCTACAACTACAAATTTACAACTGCTTGGCCGTCTCCCAACCTTTTAATTAACACTTTACATTGGTAGAGTGACTTCTGCCTGCTGCAGAATTTGTCAGCGGGCCAAATCTCTTCTGGTCTCTTGGTCCTGTTTTCCAAACCACTTACTTGCAGTCCTTACATTTTGCTTATAGGATTTCAGTTCAGTTTTAGTGTTTTTGAAAGCCATCTTCAGCTTGGGACCCCGAAAACACCAGCAAATATACTTGCAAGGCACAAATGGATACACAAAAGATGTATTTTGAAAAAAAAATTTGAAAAGTGAAAGCCATTGTGTTCCAATGTTGATTAGATCACACTGACTTTCAAAATATGTTGTTTTGTGTTCCACAGAAGAAAGTCAGGCATACAGATTTGGTGAGTAAATGTACATTTTCTTTTCAGGGTGAACAATGCCTTTAAATAACTTAAGCTGCAAGACCTAATATGTCAACCAGTTTCACATGAAAAGACAGGCAAGGTTTACCAGCAATATTTTGGTGTCCCCAATAGGGTTCAAGATGCTAACTGCTTGAGCCTTGCTACTGAGGTTGTAAGAAATTGCAATTCAATTGAATTTGAATTGAGATAGCAGACAAGATGCAGAATTCCAGCTTAAATTAATGCAAAGAAGAATTGCAATCAGTGGAAATTCATTGAAATTGTTTTTAGGGTGGGTGGACGAACGGACAGGCAGATAGATAGATGTAACATTTATAAGTGCAGAATGTTAAAGCTCTTGTACCAATTCAAATGAGACCATGCATAATCTAAAGTTGTGTTTTTACCACTTCGAGACCTACCAATGGGAGCAGTGGATGGTCTTCTTGACAGGCATGCAACTTCAATGGTACAAGCGTTGGACCTGAAGCACTTTTTGTAGCTTTTGTTTATCTTTCAGTGGGGCAAAGTATATATAGAGCTCAAGGTGCACAAGCTGTTTCGAGAACATTTGAGAGGTTCAAGGGGCTTATGAAACCACAGGTCCAGTAACCAGCTGGGAGCCATGGACAGTTTAATCCCAGCCAAAGAAGGCAGAACGTGATCATGTTTTCTGGGGATACCTTTCAGGAGACCCCATCAAGTCCCTCACAGAGAGGTTTAGCTTCATCTCTAAAACAACAGAGAGCACTCCTCCTCTTTCTCCCTCACCTTCCCTGTGGCATAACCCTCTTTACACAGGGAACAGCACTTTGCTTGTTCTTCTAGCATTCTGAGCATAAACATGTTAAATAAGTTATCAACCCGAGTGATGCAGGGCACCTATGACAGACTTCTATGCCAAGCTCCTCAGAGTCCCATAAATAAATAAGAGCAGAGCTGAGGATGCCGGGAAGAGTGTTCGGCACTCAAAGCTGTCAGTTAACAATCCATCTTTAAATCTTGTTGTGAACCATTCCCAGGTTAAAAGCAAAAATAAACATCCTGCCTCATGACTCAACCCTTTTAGTACAACACTCCACAAATGATGCTGCGGTTTACAATGTTCTGCATGATATTGAGAAAAAGTATCACAAACAAACTCTGTGGTTCAGAGAGGAAAAGAAAGCGCATAAAAGCATTTGCTTCTTGAAATCAATAAGTGAATGAGAAAATCAAGTACACAGCGGGCATCAAGAAATTATTGATAAACTGTGTGGGCTGGATGCAATCCTTGAAAGTCTCACCAAGGACACGCTCTAAACTATAAAGCTAAAATAAATTATTTCAGTCCACCCTGGATCCAAGCTGTGGATCCAAAAAGGCTTTTAAAAAAGGAATGGAAATCATAAGGAATCCAAATCTTGTAGTATTTTTTAGGTAAAAATAATAATAAAAAAGGAATATACTTAATAATTCATTACATTTATATAGCACTTTTCTGCTTTTCTAAGCACTCAAAGCGCTCTACATTGTGAGGGGGGATCTCCTCGTCCACCACCAGTGTGCAGCATCCACCGGGATGATGTGACGGCAGTCATAGTGTGCCAGAACGCCCACCACACACCAGCTTATTGACTCAACCCTGCTTAGCTTCAGTGGGCAACCAGTCTTGGGCTGCATGGCTGCGTATGACTTCCACTACCAAATGATATGATTTCCAATAAAGCAAAAAAAGTTGTAAAATTCATTAATTTACAACCAAAAAAAACACTACTGATAAAACTTAACATGCATCATTAACACTATCATTTAAACAGTCAGTCATGAACTACACTGATTTAAGTCTGACATGCCTTAAAATGAAAATTACCCAATGATTTACTCACCCTCAAGCCATCCTAGGTGTATATGACTTTCTTCTTTCAGAGAAATTCAATTGGAATTCACTACACCTACGTCACCTGCTGGAACACCACTCTCTCATGTGAATGTATGTATGACAGTTAGCGGAAGCTAGAGATTACGGTTTATAAAGTTTTAAATATGGCTATTTTTCTTACACAAATGCATACATTTGCTTCAGAATGCCTTTATTAACCTCCTGGAGCCATGTGGAGCACTTTTTATGATGGATGCACTTTATTTTGCTTCAAAATCTCAACCACCATTCACTGCCATTATAACGCTTGGAAGAGCCAGGACATTTTTTTAATATAACTCCGATGTATTCGTCTGAAAGAAGAAAGTCATATTCACCTAGGATGTCTTGAGGGTGAGTAAATCATGACACAAAAATGACACAAACCCAAACTAGTGAAGTCCAAATCCCAAAAAAATGATTATTCTTAAATACATAAATTCCTGGCTAATAAGAGTCATTCATTCAGGAATCATACTAAACATGTTTCAGGCTGTAGATTTACTAGAAGTGATGTGGTGCGGTTGATTTAGAGTCTGCTGAATGTTAACGTTACAGAAAAAAATATTATACTGTATAAAGACACGCAAAGAATATGCCCCTACAATTAATAAAACAAGTTGTTTTAATGTTCATAAATTTCATATGATCAATTTCATTGATCACAGTTCATAAATTGAACTCTCGTGCTTTTGAAGGAGGTGGGTTTGATCAAGTGATGGCAACAGTGTTTTTAATTTCACATCTGAGGCCAATTTTCATTCCACGCTCAGACCTTCTTAGAGGGGAATTACGCAAATGTGGATACTGAGACCCTTAAGCAGACATACTTGTCATCTAGTGCGCTTAGCAAAAGATAACCTCAGTATGAAATGCACGTAGACAGCCATCTCGAATTGCTGGCTACCATTAGATATTAGATTAAATTTCTCTCGGGTATTAAGAGTGGATGATTGTTTATTTTCATCTGATAACCAAGGTAAAAACGAGCAAGCAATATGGCAGTAATCATAACAAATCATAAAAGGGAGATTGGCTCTTTAGCTCTCATTTTTTATCTCAAAGTAAGTCTTTTGCTTATGATTCTGTGAGAAGCCATGGGTTTAAAAGGCCTTTTAAAACTCAAAGTAAATACATTTAAATTTATATAACTAAAATATATGCAAACTTACACCTAAATTGTGACATTTGTATATCACAATTGCCTCTTGACGTTACAATTATTCATCATAGTCAAAATTATGATTATCAAAAATTCCCAATTAGCATGTAAAGTCAATTATTTAGGATTATAATTTACAAGATAATTGCAACTTTTAGATATATAACGGCAGCTATATATCACAGTTGCGGTTATATTAATTTTTTCATAACTGTGGCTTAATATTTCAACATTGTGACTATTTTTCATTATTGTGACTTGAATTTAAACTTTATCCCAGAATTACCAGTTTTAAGGCAGAAAAGGGCTTCCATACATGAGGCTCTTTTGTGAGTTTAATGCACAAAAATAAAGGAAACGGCTATGGGTAGGAAAATAGAGGACCCACCAAGAGTGTAGCCTAATTTTAGAACTAACTTTTTTGAATTTATCAGAAAAATCTGTCAAAATGTTTACTTGACAGCAGCCAGTAATGCTTAATACACTGCTGATCATGAGTCTAATCACCATCTGCAAATCTCAACATCAAATTAAAGAGGATGACTCATTCCCTAGTGGTCCACTAACTTAAAATACCACGTTAAGCATCTTTTCTTGCCATTAATGGTATTTTTGGAGAGAGACGTGTTCGGAGGGCACGTATTCGCTGCCAATTTCGTATCTCCCCCTTTCATCAGGCCCACAGTGGACACTAGACTCTTTTCCCACCTGTCCTGCAACCTGAATGGGATGTGCGTCTTGTATTTTGTTCCCAACGCAACAGGAACTGTGCTGTGGAAGTATCCCACCACTGCCAGGCTCAGGATTTTCCACTGGGCTCTTTTGTGTGCCAGAAAGTCCAACTGTCACTCAAACGGCGGCTGTAACATGAGCAATCGACCAAGCGCTGGCACTCACATGCTGGGGATGGCTGAAATAGCACTTTACATAAAACATGCAGAGAGAGGGCAGTGAAATCTGACCTCAGCATGGGCTGCCAGTTCTCCCACCCCACTCCAATATCCTTATCCCGTCCTCCCGCTCACCCACCTACTCAAATCCTGCACCAACAACCTCACAACAAAAAAGCAAACAGAGAGAGCGAAAATGGGAGGGGGGAAGCAAAGGGTCTTTCTGAAATTTCATTAGTCATTTACTGCAGCTGAAGGAACACAGTGAGTAAATGTCTGTTTGG